>NW_027528725.1:606585-830572 GCF_008692635.1 Crocuta crocuta
ACACACACACACACACACACACACACACACACACACAGCACAAAAACTTCCATACGAAACCTCGGTGGGTGCCTCAAAGTTCAGTGAAGCCTGAGGGAAGGGGTCCAGGGAGCCGACTCCCACAGCAAACCACACTATAAACTCAAATTGCACATCAGACATTCCTGTCCCCCCTCAATGACGCCATCCCCAAGGATGCCTCCCCTGACAGTTCCCACTTGCAGGGAACTCAGGGTTTCATTCCCTCCACCTTCTGCCTCCCTGTTCTCTCTTCCTTTCTCAAGGGACATAAAACAAATCTTTCTCATCACTCCACTCATAGCAGCTCAGAATCCTTTTGTGCAGCTTGGGATCCCTGAATCGCCCTTCAGGGTCTCACCTTCTTCCTTTGGTGGTTTTGCAGTCTTTCTGCAAAATAGTTTGTCCCCAAGAGGGACAGAGGGTCAGATGATAAACTAACTCTGAGCAGGACAAGAGCCGAGCAGATGCTCTGGCCTGGGTCTGTCACCACCCACGCCCCCAAAGGAAAGAACACAAGTCCAAGGCAGCACCTTCCTGGCCTCACCTCACTTCGTGTGTCCAAGCAGTTGGACCAGATCCTTCAGCACCCTGCTCACTCCCTAGTGCAGGACTCAGTAAACAATTGACATACACCTTGAATGCACATGTCCCTTCTCTCTGACCACAAATGCCCTCCACCTCCCGCCTGAGGGTCCCAGAGCCCTCCCCCTCTCCCAGCCTGTTGGGACCCCAAACTTCACGTGTCACCCCCTTGAATTGTGTGCTGCCCCTCTGACCTTCCGGGACCTCTCTGTTCTCTCCTTGGGGCTCTGGTAGCAGAGTTAAAAGTTAGACTGCTTTAGAACTACAAGGGACTTCCATGGGGGCTGAACAGAGAATCCCGTCTATTGCTGGGTGACGGGACATAACGGGAGCCCCTGCAGAGTTAGAGAATAGCGGGGTGGCCCATGAGGCCAGGACCGTCGTGCAGTGGGCCCTCGCAGGACATAGGTGCAACTTAGCGGCACTTTATTTCTATTTGTCAGAAAAGTCATCCTAGTAGACTTTGTGAGATTAAGATGCTTGACTGCCACCTGCTGGAAATGTGCGATAAATGTCCACACCTTGCAAGTGAACCGCACCTCCTTAGGCATGGAGCTCCTGTGCAGTGGACATCCTGCACAACAGTATAATGATCCATCCTTATCCCAAAGGACAGGCTCTAGTGACAGGCATGGCAGACACCAGGAAGGTATTAACATTGGCACAGCAAAGCCCTATGTCCTTCACCATGTGCTCAGACCCCTGCTGAGTCCAAGAATAATTAAATGGGGGAGGAGACAGGCATGTCCTCATTATATGCTCAACCTTTGAAAAAAACAACAATGTCCTGGAAAAATTAACCTTACGTAGGTTGAGATCATAAAACTCCAAGGGAACTGTACCCTGGAGAGAAATCGAACCTGAGTCCATGTACTAACTGTGGCTTTTATTTTCTGTAGTCTAATGCTTTGAGGTCTGGAGCCAGGCCAAGTCTGGGGGGACTGCTTCTCCTGGGAACAGCCAATTCCTTGAGCTAATAAACCTGCCTGTGAGTGCAATTTACAAATACAAGACATCCAATCCATAGCCCTCACCCATCACCTCCTTCCAGAAGATTCTCACAGAGCTCTCACACTCTGGACCACTATCCTCCTACCCGTAACATCCCCTGGACCAGGCACCAGACAGCCAGGGCCACCCTCATTGAGATTATTTAAAGGAGCCATTGTAAACCTGCGGACTCTGGCTCGTGCATTCCTCAGAAATCACAGTCAAGGCTTGCACCTCACACCCCTGATTTCCCTTGCTCCCCCTGCCTCTCTGCCAACACTATGCTTCCCCCTGTAGTCCCGTGGATGCAGAAAGTCCCCTCCTCTTGGGAACTAGGAGAAACAAACTATCTCTTCCATGACAGTCGTCTTCTGATCTCTTGGACGTATCTCAAAATTTCTCTTAATACACCATATTTTCAGCCTGTAATCAACATATGAAGCGGATGCCTGTTTTCAAAATGAACTTATGTGGAATTCAACTGTCCTGGCCCTGGCTCCCCTTCAGATCCTAGTAGGCCCCTGCCACCTGTCCCCCTGGACCCGCTCGACTCCTGAATTGTCTGAAGGATGCACCTCCACCCCATGCCTGCTTTTATCTCTTTCCTGGGATTAGCTACACTATCTGCCTGGTTTGCATTGAACAAACGGTTGAAACTAAATCTCTTTTTGTTTTAAGTTTATTTATTTATTTTGAGAGAGAGAGAGATCACGTGCGTGCACATGCATGTGAACAGGGGAGGGGCAGAGAGAGAGAGGGAGAGACAAGCCCAAGCAGGCTCCGTGCTGTCGGTGATGAGCCTGACGCGGGCTCGATCTCATGAGTCGTGGGATCATGACCTGAGCTGAGATCAAGAGTTGGATGCTTAACCAAATGAGCCGGCCAGGCGCCCCAAAACTAAATCTCTTATTTTAAAAAGATATTTTCTCACACTCTAGCTGAGTCCCTCCTTTGGGGGTGGGTGGGGGCAGTGAAACATACCCAGAGCTCCCCGTTCAGGATCTGGAATTTACCACTGCCCCACATTCAGGACCGTGTGGTCTCGGGCAAGTTAGGGAGAGAATATGGGAATTAAGAACAAGAACTCAGGAGCCAGCCTGTCTGGGCATAAATCCTAGACCTTACCAATAGGTCTTACCCTCCCTGTGTCTCAGTTTCCTCACCTGTAAGATGGGGGTAATAATAATAAACCCCGCTTTGTGGGGTTAAATAGGTAAATCTACATGCAGTATTAAAACAGTACCCGGCAGTAAGCGCTAGCTGTGATTAGCCAGCCTTTTAAAGAGTACGTGCCCCAACTGTAACGCAGACAAAAGAAACAGAACTGTTCGTTGTGGTGATGTAGAGGACAAAATGTCACACAAGTGCATAGCCCAAGAACTACTAGCTATTGTCCCTATTACCGTAGCCCATGCANCAGCCCAAGCCCATCCCTGAAGGCCTCTGGCTGCTCCAAACCCTCTGGTCTCTCTCTTTCTGAACAACCATGAACATTTCCTCCTGGTCCCTGACTCCTCCATGGGTGCCCCCGTCCCTTTAGCTAAGTTCCCCCAAAGGCCATCAGTGAGCTGTGCACCTTCCTGAAGCTAAGGCAGGGACTCGCTGCTTTCTAACTCCTGAGAGCACGAATTACCACCCAGCAGCCGAAAATGGAGGCTCTTTGATCCTTTCCTGGGGAGTAAATATTGGGTCTTGGCTTTCACCTACCACCAGTGGGGATATGGGACACAAGGGAAACAAAGATGTCCTGCACTTAGGTCACAGGGCTGGCACACTGGTACTGAGGGCATCACAGACTGCTGACCATAAGAATACCCCACAGCATGGTCATTGGGCATGGCTGATGCACTATTTCCTTAAACTAGATACTTTCTAGTTTGCCACAGTCCCTACTCTTCCCTAATACCTTAAGTCACTCAAGTAAGTTACCTATCCAGCCACCGCAGCCTCAGAGTTTATAATCCCTGCCAGTTGCTTCAAGTTCAAGAAAACAATGGCCTTATATTCTGGCAATCTGGCTTTTCACCGTGCATTCCTAAATGTATTTTTTCACTAAAGTTTCCGTTTCCCCCGGGGGCTCCAGTAACGGTTCCAAGGGAACTCACGAGAAGACTTGAGGGGCTGCCCTCTTTGGATCCTGATTTTCAGGTAGACAGAGTGGCCATCCGGTACTCAGTCACCTTGAAATGTGACAAAAAGAGGAGCCCCCACCGCAGGGTCCTTGTACCTCCTCCAGGTGGGTCCCAGCTCTAGAGTCGCCAGCTTTCTCAGAGCCTAAAGCCTGGGGGAGCAGAGAGCCTCGGTGCTGGCTCAGATCCCAGAGGGGATGTGGAACCCGGGATCACAAAGGCATTAGCAATTCATCTAATGTAATCACCACAGATTGTATCCACAGGGAGTGACTGGATGGAGTTAAGAAGCTTCGGGATAAGTGGATACATTCCTGATTAGAATTTCTCAGCCTTTAGCTACTGAGTGTAATGAAAGCCATCACCAGGAGGGAAAATAAAGGAAGGGAGGGAGGGAGAGATGAGAATGTCAGTCAGGCAGGCAATAGGTTAGTCCCACCCCATCTCTAATGGAAGGAGCTCAGGGTCCATCCATAATTCATTTCCGCTGGGCTCCTACAACCTCATACCCCTCTCCCCAAGGACTGGCTGCAGCACAATCCCCTGGGGATCTCTGCTTTTAGCACACGTTCCCCCAGCCCTTGCCTCATATCTACTCAGCACATCGTCTGAGGCCAGGGACCCACAAGCTATATTTCTCTCACTCTCCCTTTGGGTGATCCAAATGGCACAGCCAGGTTCCAGAAGCCCTGCACCAGGGAAAGACACAGAATAATAACGAAGATGGCCATTTGGCATCTTTCCCTGACGTTTTAAAAAGAGATTTGTATGTTTTGTCACCCATATCACTACAGGAGCCCCAACATTGCAGTATCCATCTATCTATACTCCACTCGTTGATCTCCTCTTTTGTGCCCTGCCTTCTACTCTGCACAGAAGGAGGAAGAAGATGGAGCTGCTGTCCAAGAGCTCACAGTGTACTGGGGAACAAAAGAGAATTTGAGTGCGATGGGCTCATATGACAGGTGCCATTAGAGTGTCAAGAGGGAGGGCGGCTTAGACAACGGGTGGAACCAGAGAAGTCTTCCTGGAGGAAGTGATATTGAGATGTTCTCCAGAGGGTGCTGGATGGGAAGGGGAGGGGACATCACTGGAGAATCAAATAGCCCCATGCTGTGGCATAGACAGCTAGTGGACCGCCAAATCCATTCTGTTCTCCCAGGTGCCTCCATGTTGCTGGCCATATGTCCGCACAGGTGAGCACACTTCCCAGTCTCTCTCTGGCTTGAGTTCAGGTGGAAGGATGTGAACAGGCGCAATCTGTGCAATCATCTCCAAATTAAAATACCAGCCCCTAGCACCTAGGGGGTTCCGTGGGTTGAGCATCTGACTTTGGCTCAAGTCATGATCTCCCAGTTGACAAGTTCGAGCCCCGCATCAGGCTCTGTGCTGACGGCTCAGAGCCTGGAGCCTGCTTCGGATTCTGTGTCTCCCTCTCTCTCTTCCCCTCCCCTGCTCGTGCTCTGTCTCTTTCTGTCTCAAAAATAAATATAAGCATTTTTTAAAATTTCTTAAATACCAGCCCCTTTCCTGGAAGGGTTTAACCAAAGAAATAATACGATTCATTTGGGGTTTTCGAAAGTTCCCTTTGGCAGCCGATGTGGGGGGGGTGAATTGTCAGGAGAGACGGAGGAGCCAGGAAAATTTGCAAGAAGTTTCCTCCCACTCTCCGGACAAAAGGCGTACTCCACTCGTGGAGGAAGGGAATGGAACAGTGGGGCAGCTGGCATGCAGGAGGCAAAATGAGAGAGCCCGAATGCCAGGGTGAGAGGGAAGAGGAGTACAAATCTGACTCGGGTGAATGATCTCAGATCTGAAAAGAACAACTTCCTAGCTTACGCTCCCTCCACCGTTCCATCCTCGTGCACAGGCTCGGCCCCACATGACATGGCAGCCAGCACTGCTCTCCTGCTGAGGCTGGAGGCGGGAACCGACCTGAACATCCCTCGGGAGACGGTCGTGAGTTCACCAAGGGAATCTCACCGGGCACATCCGATCCTCTGAGGTCACACAGAAGCCCAAAAAGTTTACCTCCAGGTCCCTCAAGGGCATAGGGGAAGGCACGGAATATCTCCAAGCAACCATCTCTAAGCCAATGGGATCATATGAGAAAATGCGGAATTTCTTTCCAAAACGGTGAGTCCAAAAAGCACGTCTGACCAGCACAGAGAGCAAAGCTTTTGAAGAGAACAAGACAGCCCTGCACACACTTCATGTGTTCATCTTCATCCATCTCCTGACACCTCCGCCGGAAGAATTTCTCTCAACTGGAAATAAATAACTCAGGGATCAGGGATCTAATCGGAGCTCTTGATCCAGAGTGTGACCTTCCACTTTTCTCTATTTATTTTCGAGATTAATCAGAATCTTTACTGGGCTCGTGTCAATAAGCAACAGGCTTTTCCAATATATACCACCTGCACATCCAATATATCCAAGAAAATAAAAATATATCCACAGGGATTAGGAGCCATGAATCACCAGGAGCCAAGGCAAAGTGCTGTAGACTGTAATAGCCCCAACCATCTATCTCTCCAGAATGGAAGAGCGGTCAGCCCAACCAGCCTCCGCTCCTGAAAAGGAAATGTTATCTACCCAGCCATATTTTTGACAAATCATTGGCCTGAAGAATAGCTGTGTTTTGATGGCTATGTCATGCATAAAAACAGGTCTTGAATGTGGAATTTAAGAAACAAAACAAATACACAAACAAAGGGGAAAAAAGACAAACAAAAAAGAGACTGGTAAAGACAGAACAAACTGGTAGTTGCCGGAGAGGAGGTGGGGTGCAAGATGGGTGAAGCAGGTGAAGGGGATTACGAGTGCACTTAATCTTGACGAGCACTGAGAAATGTATAGAGCTGTTGGATCACTATATTGTGCACCTGCAGCTAATATAGCATGGTATGTTAATTATATGTGAATAAAATAATTAATTGATTTTTAAATACATCTCAAGGCAGAAACACAAGGCACCTGGGATAAAGAAGAAAAAGAAAGAAAGGAAGACAAGCTGAGAGGAAGGGGGAAGAAAGGAAAGTTGAGAAGGAAATACCAGCAGAGCACATTTGCTCTTCTCCATGGTGTGGTTGGGAAGTCCCTGGACCTCATGCAGAGTGACCAGGCTTCCTGCCCTGTGCCCTCCTCCTCAGGGCACTGAGCGACCTGATTGCCTCCTCAAGGGACTTCATTTCTTCAGCTGTACTGTGGCGGACAGGGAAGGCAATCGTGGGTAAACCCAACACTCTGATGGATGAGGCTTTGCAAATCAATAAGGAAAGGACAGATCGTTCAATACACAGTGTTGGAAGAACTGATCATTTAAATGGAAAACCGTAGAATCAGATTCCTGTCTCAAACTGCACAGAATTAAACCCAGAAGAACTGAAGACCAAAATGTGAAAAGCAAAAATTTAAACTTGTAGAAAAAAAAATATATATATATTGGGTATCTTTTAACTCCTAAGTAGGGCGAACTTTATAAAGAAGTCTCAAACAACACAATCATATAGGAGAACACTGGTAAACTTGACCATATTGCACTTTTAAACTTCTGTACAACAAAGAACATCATAAACAAAATCAAAAACAGGTCACAGACTGGAGGAAAAAACATTTTTTAAAAAAAGACATGATTTAAAAAAAAAAACCAACAGAAAAGGAAAACACTGGCAAGTCATCGAAGAAGAAACCAAAAGGGCCAGTAAATATTTGAAAAGATGTAATCAGGGTGACAAGTAATCAGGAAAATGCAAATTCTAACAGCAATATTCCACAATAAGAAACATGAAGGGAAAACTGATAATACCAAGTGTTAGTGAGAATGTGGAGGAACCCGAACACCGTGTAACCAGTAGCTATTGTATCCTGGGAATGTTGCCATAATTCTCCTCCCCAGAATAATCCTTTGAGAAATTCTCACTTATGTGTACAAGGAGACATGTGGGCAAGAATGTTGCCAGCAGTTTTGTTTATAGTAACAAACTGAAAACACACTAGAGGTCTATCTACAGAAGAATGGATAAATGGCTGGCAGCATATTCATAGAGAATCCCCACAACTATAGTCGAAGGGGAAAAGCAAGGTGGGGCAGGATACCTGTCTGCAGCATTTCAGACATCAAGCATCAACATTTTCCAACAGTGGTGTATGTCGTCTGTGATACATGGATGTGCAGTAAGAGTGTAAGACGTGCGCGGACACCCAGTTTGGTGTGTGATTTACATCCAGACTGAGACAGAAATGATGGGATCAGGGAGGTGAAACGGGAAGTAACTGCATCCCAAAGTTTATATTTCTTAAGACGTTGAATCCAGGGGTGTCTGAGTGGCTCAGTCGGTTGAGTGGTCGAGCATCTGATTCTTAATTTTGGCTCAGGCCATGGTTTCACTGTGAGCTTGGGAGCCCCACATAAGGCTCAGTGCTGCTGGTGCGGAGCCTGCTTGGGATTCTCTCTCTGCCCCTCCCCTTCTCTCTGTCTCTGTCTCTCTCTCTCAAAAGAAATAATAGATCAATAGGGCATACGGTATAATTTATCAAAGCTGGGAGATGGGTACATAATTATTATCACATCTCTATTTTCCTGAATTCTTTAAGACATTTTATGATAATATTTTTAATTGTTTTTTTAATTTATTTTTTAATTTACATCCAAGTGAGTTAACATGTAGTCCAACAACGATTTCAGGAGTAGATTCCTTAATGCCCCTCACCCAATTAGCCCATCCCCCCTCCCACAACCTCTCCAACAACCCTCTGTTTGTTCTCTGTATTTAAGAATCTCTTATCTTTTGTCCCTCTCCTGTTTTTATCTTATTTTTGCTTCCATTTCCTTATGTTCATCTGTTTTGTATCTTCAAGTCCTCATATGAGTGAAGTCATATGATATTTGCTTTTCTCTGACTAATTTCACGTAGCATAATACTTAGTTCCATCCATGTAGTTGCAAATGGCAAGATTCCATTCTTTTTGATTGCCGAGTAATACTCCATTGTATATATACACCGCATCATCTTATCCATTCATCTGATATTTTTAATGTGAGCATAGTCTTAATCAGCTTTCCCCAGCGCATTGCCAGTGAACTAGTACTACAATGAATGTCCCCCAAAGACATTCCATCATCAAAGCCAGCCTTCTAAATCTCCCATCTTGAGGATTCATATGCATGTGAACATATCCAAGGCTCTGAGAAGTCCTACGGTAAAGATATTTTGTTTAGCTTTGTGGACCTCAGCATTCCCCCGACTAAACATGGAATTCCTTTTCAGCCTCTCACCTTACAGATCTGGGGTTCCTCGGAACATTCTTTGGGAAATGCTGGACTCAAAGAGCTTCAACATATATGCTGGGAATTCCATGTGACGAGTAGCTATCATATCTTGAGAATCTGGGCTGTGAAGCCAGGCTGGTAGGTGGGGAAGACGACGAGGTAAAACGGTCCCCATGAGTCTGGTGTGCTGTCACAGTTAAAAGTATATTCTGAGGGACAGTGAGAACTGAGCACAAGTAATGCTTCCTACAATTTCATCATCAGAGGTGTTTCCCTTTGGTCTTCATCATCCGTCTTCACCCACCCCCGAAACTGCCTCTCCTCCTAATCGCCCCGTTGCAGTGAGTGGCACACTGTCCTCCAAGTCAACAGAGCGGTGCTGGCTCCTCCCTCTGTGATCCCTTCACTGACACGGCACCGAGCCTGCTATCTCTGTGCAGAATCCTCATGGCTTTATTCTCCTCTCCATTCCCTGCCACATCCATGACCATGCCGGTCTACACCATCTACAATCCGGAGGAGAGCGCCAGACTCCTACTGGCCCTCCTGCTGCCCACGTCTTTCCCTCCAGTGCATCCTCCAGGCTGCAGTCACTCCTTCTAAGACACAGAAGTGATCACAGCACTTCCTCAGGTCCCCACCACCCTCAAGAGTGAGCCCTTTGCACTACCTGAACCCCAGTTCAACTCCCATCTTCATCCCCCACTCTCTGCAACTTAAACCCGGGCAATTCTAAATTGCTAATCACTGTTCCCAGGACACACCGCTGGCTTCGCACATCCAGATTTATCTCCTCTCCCTGAACACTCTTCTCCCCTCCTCGGCCTGGCCACTCACCAGCTCAGACATCACCTCCATGCTGGCACCCTGATGGCCTTTCCAGTGGGTTCTCTGTGTTCCTTGAAGGTACCTTTCTCACATAGGAACACCTTGAAACAAGCAGGCAAAAGCTAACAGCTGCTTCTGGAGCTGGGCACACGACTGGTAAGAGAAGAGAGAAGAGAGGAGGGAGGTACATGGACACTCTTCAAAGTTCTGCTCATGGCCCCCTCGGGGTCTTGGCAGATTTAAGTGTTCTAAACATTTTTGACAAATAAAACAAGACACGTCTTGATTCCAGAATGTATATCAGATTCCCTTTTGGACTCACAGGAACAATAAAGCATCATGAAACTTTGAAGTTCATAAAATTTAATATTTTCCTATTATTTTTTCCAAATTGACTTCCCTTCTCTCCCTCTCAGCACAACTAACAAATCAGATCAAATGATTATGAGTCTCGGCTCCCAAGCGGGGGCATCAGGGTGAGTTAGTGAGAATCAGGGGATGAGCTTAGTCAAAATAATAGAAATGTTTTCTATTCACATGGAATTCTACACTTCTGATTTGTCTGCCATTCACATGCATCATGCAATAAAGACGGCAGGTGTTATTTCCATTTTACAGAAAGGAAAACTGAGGCCAGAGAGGTTAAATGGCTGGTTTGAGTATTTGTGGATTGAATTTACAACTGAAGTGATTGCTTATAATAGTTAACATGCATTATTAACTACGGGACAATCACGTTCCAAGCTTTCCGTATTTAATCTCCCCGATCATGTTATAAGGCAGACACTTTCATTATCATCCCCATTTAACAATGAGAAAACTGAGTTCATCTCCACTCAACCATCACCTCTACACAAGGAAGGAGAGTCTATCTGCCATGACCCTTCATTACATGTGACAGAAACTAACCCACACCACTTTAGACAGCATATTTATTCAAAGTAATTGGGTTTAGATGCAAATGGATTCTTGGTATCAGAAAAAAATCTATTGCTTTCATAGCTCATATTTATCATATTTTTTAATGTTTCATTTATTTCTGAGAGAGAGAGAGAGAGAGACAGCATGAGCAAGGGAGGGTAAGAGAGAGAGGGAGACACAGAATCAGAAGCAGGCTCCAGGCTCTAAGCTGTCAGCACAGAGCCTGATGCAGGGCTCGAACCCACAAACTGTGAGATCATGACCTGAGCTGAAGTGGGACACTCAACCAACTGAGCCACCCAGGCGCCCCTCTTTATCGTATTTTTATATTCACTATTGTTCTCTCTGAATCTTTTCTCCTTTTTTAAATAAATAAATTTAAAATTATTTAAAATTTTTTAAACAATAAATTTTAACTTGATAAAGCTGTCTTCATACAGCTCCCAGTTGGAGTTTTTCATTTCTCAGTTGCTCCACTGGAATGCTCTGTAACACCCTTCCAAGTTGCAGCACTTTGGTGAACTTTTGTGAGTGAATTTTGCATCCCATTTGGAAAAAGACAAAGTATGTGCGGTGACTGATGGACCCTCAGGAGGGGACAGAGAGCCACTCTGAGACTGTTGCAGCCAGAAGCGAAGCCCAAGTTCATTCCAGCCCCAGACTGGCCCCACCCACCCTGCCCACAGCCCCACACACTCCACCTGTCACCCAAGGGGCCATTCAGAGCCCGGGAACCTCCTAACCTGTGAGGTCTAAGTCCCACGCCCAGCCCCAGCAGTGAAGGGGACAGGAAGCTTGAGAGTCCATTTACAGCTTCTATGGTAGGATGGGACCCATAAGGAGGGGAATCTCCCAAACATGGGCAGGAGCTGATCAATCTGATGGACCCCAAAGTCACCTGCTCACAGCTCACCCAAAGGCTCACCTGAGACTCCCAGGGCTCCTCCACACTTCAACAAGGTATTACTTGCAGGGGCCCTGGGCTGCCCCCAGAGAGCTTTTCGTCAATCACATCTCACCTCCTTGGCACCCAGGAGAGCAACTAGAACCATACAGAGTGGCAGTAGTTTATGTTGCCATGACCCTTTTACCTTCCTCCTTCCTCCTAGATGACACCTTCCCCGACCCTGACCCTCTGAGCTCCTGGCCCCCTCACCTCCAGACACACTAGCTGGATGCTACTCTCACTCTCCTCTGTGCATCCCTGTGTGTACACACTTATGCATATATCACACTCCACTATATGCATCCGTGGCATGTATGTCTCGAAGCTTCATGAAAGCAGAAATTATAGTTTATCTCAAACGGCGCATCTCCAGGGCATAACACAGTGCCAGGAACAGATGTGGTCCCAGTGTGTGAAATTCATTTCAAAGACTAATCAATCAGGAGGTTGTATGTGCCCACTGATTTCTCAGCACTTATTAAAAGCCAAGAGCTTGAATTCTTTCTGCCTAATATTTACTGATGTCTCAGCTGTAGAAAACAATGTTTAGAAACACTTAGCTGACTAATTTCAGTCCATTTATTTTTCTAGTTTAAAAGTCACAACCTGGCAATCTGAGGCTCAAACTGGTGGTCTCCGGGAGTATTTTTGATCTTTACAGTATCTAAAACAAAATTTTAATGTTTGTTTATTTTTGAGAGGGAGAGACAGAGTGCAAGTGGGGGAGGGGCAGCGAGAGGGGGAGACAGAATCTGAAGCAGGCTCCAGAGGCTGTCAGCACAGAGCCTGAGGTGGGGCCCGAACCCATGAACTATGAAATCGTGACCTGAGCCGAAATCAGAAGCTTAACCAATTGAGCCACCCACCCCGGGTTTTTACAGTATTTTTAAGTATGATTGAAATGCCCTTACCAGATTTGGTACTTCCCACTGCTCCCAGATGTCATACCCTAGGCTCAGACAATTACTATCTGCCACACCCTGAAGATATTTGGATTTAGATTCGTCCTGCTTCGGATCCACTTGTGTGCTACTTTCAGAGTAAGTTCAAGACCAGACTGCTCCACGACTGGGCGTCATTGTTTTCGTATCATGTCCATTTGCCTTTACTCAACAGAACTTAGATGGCGTACCTCCAGTCGACCTGAGAGATGGAAGACAATGAGTCTTAGAAAAGATGCTGCTCTCTGTTTTCTTGTGAGGATGGTTTTAATGATGTGGTCCTTGGAGGGAAGATCCCAGGGCAGAATCCATATTTGTGCCAAGAGTGTCTCTCTATCTGTGCCTCCCCTGAACTCCTGGTTTCTGATTGCTCCCGTGGGATTCCATAAGTCCTGTGAAGCTCACAGTGTCAATGGCTGTGTTTTCTCTTGAGCTGGCATTCGGGAAAATGCACAGCTACGGTTTTGGTCCATCTCTCGAAAACTGAGCCCCATGGGTGTATTTTGGGCAAGAACCTATCTCCTGGCTTCACTCCTTTCCATTTTATTTTTAACTTCTATTTTTTTCTTTGTATGTACTTGATCCACAACGTTATCCCCTAATCAGGCTATTTCTAACACTGTAAGTTAAAAACAATGGCACTAAAGACTAGCCAACTAACTGATGCCTTGGGAGCTCACAATAGGGGAGGAAGTAGGAAAAGAAGAGCAAAGCCCAGTCTATACCTAGTGGAGAACCCAAAGCCTTACACGGGGCTTGGCGCCACCAAAGGTGCTCAGTGCATGTCTGTGGAGTGTTTTAAATTATTTATTAAGTGAGAACCTCAGAACTAGACCCAGCAAGAAGTGTTTTGGATCCCGCCCCCACCATGTGCTGAGTGATCTAGCACACAGTAGGAAGTCAATAAATGTTTGTTGAATAAATAATGTGTAAATGAATTCAAGTGAATAAGCAGAGTGGCAAAGGTCTAGAACTGCTGAACTATATAGATTTAACAGAGAGGAAGTAGCATTATTATCACGATGCCATAGAAAAGCCCATTGGTGAAATGGCCAGTAGACAGATGATAGCTTTGTGCGCCTTCAGTTAAGACCAGCCCAAGGGGCACCTGGGTGGCTTAGTCGGTTAAGACCAGCCCAGGGAATCGGGGCGCCTGGGTGGCTTAGTCGGTTAAGCATCTGACTTTCGCTTAGGTCATGATCTCGCGGTTCGTGGGTTCGAGCCCTGCATCAGGCTCTGTGCTGACTGCCAGCTCAGAGCCTGGAGCCTATTTCAGAGTCTGTATTTCCCTCTCTCTCTGACCCTCCCCTGCTCATGCTGTCTCTCTCTCTCTCGCTCTCTCTCTCCTAGAAATAAATAAAAATATTAAAAAAAAAAAAAAAAAAAGACCAGCCCCAGGCANAAAAAAGAAAAGACCAGCCCAGGGAAGGCAACACCTAGCACAAAACCCAGCCAGACACAGCATGGGTGGTGGCAGAAGCAGATCCGCAGAAGCCTTGAGTGACCAAGACCTTGACCACTCAAGTTCTACCTCAACCCTTGATCATTTCCTTACACTCTGCCCGATCTGGGAGTTCTCACTCTACAGAACTGCTTTTCCCTGGATTTAGCCAACAGTTTCTCTGGAATTTGCTAGAGAAGCAATGCAGAATTTGATACAACAATGCTATCTGTCCAGAGCTCCCCAGAAGCTTCCCGACCTGATACTGATGTTCACAAGGGTGTCCTGACACATTTGATAATCCCCAAATTTCTGAATATGCATAGCACACAGGGTCCCCATTAAATGCACAAAGTATAGCTAAAACACCTAAGTGGATTTTTTTGATGTTTACTTATTGCTGAGAAAGAATGAGAGAGAGAGAGAGAGAAAGAGAGAGAGAGAGAGCATGCATGCAGGTGCACCTATTGGGGAGGAGCACGGAAAAGAGGGAGACAGAGGATCCAAAGGAGATATACAGCACTGTCAGTGCAAAGCCCGACATGGGGCTTGAACTCCTGAACTGTGAGATCATGACCTGAGCCGAAATCAGGAGCTCAACTGACTAAGCCACCCAGGAGCCCCACTTAAGTATTTTTTCAAACTCTTAGTGTAGGGATGTCTGGGTGGCTCAGTCAGTTGAACATCCAACTTTGGCTCAGGTCATGATCTCACAGCTTTTGAGTTCATGCCCCACATCAGGCTTGGTGCTGACAGCTCAGACAGCCTGCTTCGGATTCTCTGTCTCCCTCTTTCTCTGTCTCTCCCCTGCTCGCTCCTGGTCTCTCTCTCAAAAACAAATAAACATTAAAAAACATTTAAACTCTTAGTGAAGATTAAAATAAACAAAACTCCAAGCCCAAAGAGAGCAGTGCTGTTGCAGGGTTCACTCCAAATTTAATCTACCACACTCATCCTCTCTCTCTCCTCTCCCGTTCTCTTGCTCGCTCACTCTCCAGCCTCAGAAGAAAAACTATTAAAGTGCAGACATTAAAATCCTGAGCAATAGCTTTAATAATGCTGGAGAGGCAAGCACCTCAGAAAAGTACCAAAAACAGCATCAAGAAGAAATCAGAATACGAATCGCAATCCTTTTTCCCAAATTATCAAAATAACTCAACTCTCAGTATCATTTGTGCTTTCTTCATTAACTCTGAAGTTTACCCCATCTCATTTTCCCTTCTGCCCTCAAATAGATCTCTATTACTCCGTCAGTAAAGTTTGGTACGAAGGGAAAATTCAGACTTCAAATATTGAATCTGAGCTTCACAAATAGAGTAGTAATGGAAAAGTCAGACAGAAAACCTTTGTAATAATGGACTCAGGCAAAAAATAAAGCCCTGAAATCAGCCAGAACAGCAAAGTCTAAATTGTTTATGGAATCAGTTATGCTCTTAGAGTTGCAGGGCCTTGTGGCTTTTGATTTGGGCTGCTGAGTGTGTGTGTGTGTGTGTGTGTGTGTGTGTGTGTGTGTGTGTGCGCACACTTGGGCACGAATCATCTGGTTTTTCAAAGCTACTGCCAGCAACTGCCTCCAGGACCAAAACCAGAGCTATCACCAATTTCCTTCTCTCCTTGCCTATCCCCGAGCCTGGGGTCACTGCTGGTCTGATTACCACTCCCCCCCAACTTATTCCACACTGGGTCCCCTAGACCTCTGGCTTGTACTAACTAGCCTGTTCTGGAAATCCCGCATGAAATGGTGGTGTTCTGCTTACAGTAAAGTTCCCCCAACTCTGATGACTTGAGGACTAGCAAGGTCAACTAAGCAATGGAAAACTAAATGTTTTTGGAATGTGTTTTATTACTATTTTGCTCTGCATATAGCAATCCCGACAAGTTAACAAAGCTCATTCATTTATTTAAAACTCACCTAAGGGGCGCCTGGGTGGCTCAGTTGGTTAAGCATCTGACTTCAGCTCAGGTCATGATCTCACAGTCCATGAGTTCGAGCTCCACACCGGGCTCTCTGGGGTCAGCACAGAGCCTGCTTTGGATCTTCTGTCCCCCTCCCTTTCTGTCCCTTCCCCCCTCTCAAAAATAAACTTAAAAAAAATACATTGAAACCCTTCTAGAACAGCACTATCCAATAGAAATAGAGTTCAAGCCACATATTTAAATTTTCTTTGTTTTTGTTTTTCAGCAAACCGCACACCACCGCAGGGCTCAAACTCATAGCCCCAAGGTCAAGAGCCACCTGGTCCACCAACTAAGGCAGAGATGTGCCTAGACATATTTAAATGCTCTAATAGCCATATTTAAAAAGTAAAAAGGAAACGGTTGAAATTAATCTTTAAAATATTTTTTATTCAATCCAACGTACCCAAAACATTACCACTTCAACATATAATCAATATGTCTCCAAAATGCGGGGTGTATTTTACAGGTACAGCACATCTCAATGGGGACACTAAATTTGCATCAGAAACACTTCATCTGTATTCAGAGCTGGTCAAATTTACAATTGAAAGAGTGACTTCAAAGACCCAGGTTGTTTCAAGCACACAGAAAAACTCCCCAGTAACTGAATGGAGTATCTGGTGTTTTGTTTTGTTTTGTTTTTTCATTTTAAACTTAAATTAATTAAAATTCAAGAAAAGTGACGATGTCATTCATTCACACTGGCTACATTTCGAGTGCTCAGTGGTCATGTGGGGCTAGTGGTCACAGTCTCAGGTGGTGCGGGTTTAGAGAGGGGGCCACCTTTACAATGTACCCTGAAGAGTACTAGCTGTGTGACCTTGGGCAAGTCACTTAACCTCTCTGAGTCTTCTGGTCCTCTTCTAGAAATCAGAGCTAATAATGCCTACCTCACAGAGCGGTTAAATGAGATCCTAGCTGCCAGAGGACCGTGCCTTAGGTACTTAATAAATGCCACCTGCCACTCACACACTGAAACCTCCCCACCTCCTTTCTACAAAAACCCATTTTGTGAATAGATAAGGCAATTAACATATAAATTGAATTTAATCAAGTATAAAACACTCTGAGGACTCTGCTCAGTCTTGGGAGCCACTAGAAGCAGGCTCCTGTGTGGCCCTCCAGCCCCTCTATTCTAGCGAGGACTTGGCATTACAATTACCTGCTTTCACATCTGCTCTCCTACTGGACTGAGAAAAATATTTATGGATTTCTGCTCCAGAGAGCCAACACACACAGGGCCTGGCACAACCCAGGAGCTATCAAAACCTGGTTTTTCGGGGCGCCTGGGTGGCTCAGTCAGTCAAGTGTCTGACTTCCGTGCAGGTCATGATCTCGTGGCTCTTGAGTTCGAGCCCCGTGTGGGGCTCTGTGCTGACAGCTCAGAGCCTGGAGCTGCTTCTGATTCTGTGTCTCCCTCTCTCTCTGCCCCTCTCCTGATCGCACTCTGTCTCACTCTGTCTTTCAAAAATAAATAAATATTGAAAAAAATGTGTTTTAATTATTTTTTTAAAAACCTGGGTTTTCAAGAAAAGATGAATTCCCCTATGATACTATCTGTGGAAAAGGGGATGGGAGAAAAGCCGGGCCAAATAGGTAAAACCTCATCTCAGCATCATTACCAGAAATGGGAGGGAGCACAGGGGGTGACCTCTAATTTCATTTTTTTGGTAATGTTTATTTTTGAGAGACAGAACACGAGCAGGGGAGAGGCAGAGAGAGGAAGACATAGAATCCTAAGCAGGCTCCAAGCTCTGAGATGGAGCCCCCGACATGGGGCTCGAACATATAGACCACGAGATCATGACCTGAGCCGAAGTCAAAAGCTTAACCGACTGAGCCACCCAGGCACCCCGGGTGCCTCTAATTTAGCAGCAACCCATATTATCCAAGAAGCGTTCCCCAAACACTTTGGCCCGCGGTATTCTCGGACTGTCCTAAGTCGGGCACATTTTGAAAAACAAGTCAACGACTCCATATCCAGTGCTCTGCATGGAATTATTCTCCAGTCCTGCCACCAGACAGCACCAGTTCTTCGATTCCTGCACCATCTGGTTCCTGTGCCAAAAAAGCCTTTCCTACCTTCTTCCCTATCAGTCACACACCTCTTCATTCCCCCAAATTCAGCTTATCCGTCACTGCCTCCAAGAAGCCTCACCTGGCCTCTGGCCTCTGGCCACCCTGTTCCCACCACGGGGCCTCGTACCCAGCAATATGTTGTTGCCTAAAGGCACTAGGTTTCACAGCGCCTGGGAGACTCAGTCAGTTTCGAGCTGACTCTTGATTTCGGCTCTGGTCATGATCCCAGGGTTGTGGCATCTTGTCTGTCGTCAGGCTCTACTCTGAGTGTGGATCCTACTTAAAATTCTCTCTCTCTCTCCCTCTGCCCCTCCTGCTCGCACTCTATCTCTCAAAAACAAATACAGACACATTTTTAAAAAACAGATGACTAAAGACCAGAGAACTGAGTTTTATACAGTTTCATGTAAGGTTGTCTAGAATTTTATTTTTGTGGCATTTCATCCTTCCAGGAATCAGGGCACCCAGCATATGCAGAAACCAGAGATTAAAAATGGCAGTGTCTAAGGGAAAGAAGGCGGAAAGGCCCACTCTTTGGGCACCTGCTCTGAGCCTGGCACCCATGTACCACATATATGCGCCATTCCACCACCTCCTCACCAAAGCTCTGCAGTTATTCTTATTAGTTAGGTTCAATGAGGTTAAATAATTTGAAGGAGCTTTTGGCGGAGACAGGATTCAAGTCCATCTCTTTCCTTCTATTCTTTCCATTCCACCGTGCTGCTTCTAAGTCAGGAATGACCGCTCGCAGAAGGGGAAAGCCACGGGGAAACAAGAAGATGGGGCTCCAAATCTTGCCAGTGGCCTGCCTGCCTGCCAGTGTGAAATAGAAGGAAGGTAACTCACTGGTAAGCCACGGAGGTGCCGTAGACAAGAGAAAGAAGATGGGCTGCCACTCAGCTCATGGGCTCCATACATATCTACTTAGTACTTAGTTTAACATTGGAGTCAGAAATTGGGGAGGCACTTGGGTAAATGCAAAAAGCACATGAGTTTGAAGACCACTTCTGTCACCATGCCACTGTCGACCTTTGGACAACGTATTTAAGCTCTTGGAGCCTCAGTTTCCCTATCTTGGAAGCATAGTAAGCTACCGTGCGAGGTAAATATATGCAATATATACGTAATATATGTAATACATGTAAAATATGTGTAATATATAAAGAACAAGCAGAGCACATGGCTGATAGTAGGTGAGCAATAAAGTCATTACTGTTCCTATTATTGTTACTGGTAATGCCAAGTCAAACAAGGGTCTGGCCCTCTGTGAATTTATAGTGTTGTAGGGGAAACAGCAAGGAAAGGAAAGCAGGTTTCCGCAGCCCCCCCCCAGCAGGGGATGTGTTCTCGAGCCCCTGCCCCCTCAGTTCCTATGCTAACCTCCTCCTTCTCCTTCGTGACCTAGAGATGTCCTGGAAGCAACGTCAGGCACTTTCTGCATCACTGCTGGCTGTCACGCTGCATTGCCCTTGAAGCTGACAGAGAATGGTTCCAAAAGGCAGGCGCCAACCCACTTCCAGAAAGCCCCAGAGTCCCCCCCCCAACAGGGGAAATGAAAGCCAGCCTCCCCATGCCTGGGCACGGACCCTTCACTGACACTTGGGTGTGCTGGTCGCGTGCCTGACTTAATACCGTACAATGCAAACAATAATTAAAGCAGCCAGCTTGGCCCAGGCACTCAGGCAAGCCGAATGGGCACTTGTGTGGAATTGGTTCCAAAACAATACGCACGGCTTTTTCCTTCTTTCTTTGTGACCCTGACAGCATTCTGACTAATGGCTTTACTTTTGGAGTTTGGGGATCATTGAGTACATTGTAGGCAAACAGCCCTCTCACTCTAGAGCTGTTTGCACTCCACAATATTTTTCCACCCAGTTCTTCCCGCTGCCCTCACGATCAGCTTGAGCACCCTTGACGTGGGCGTAAGGCCAGTTGGCTTGCACAGTCTCCGCGGACCAAACAAATAAAGAGCGGCAACATCAAGATGTGGGTCATGGCAGCACGAAAGCCTACAACTGTAACGGATGTGTCAGTCAACTTGTCTGCCCTGCACGGTGGCCCCCACCTCCTGCCCTCCTCCCGCCCCCACAGGAACAGGTCCCCACATTGTCTGCTGAGCAGGCAACAGGCCAAAGGATTCTACTTCCTGGCCATCGCTGATGAAACCCGGAGTTGGTACCTGACCCGACTCCAGCCAACCTACTGGCTGGCCAGGAATCAAGCACACTCTCTCCCCGGAATCTAAATGAAGGGAGGCAGCTCTGCTAATCAGCAACTGGCAATGGGGCTCACCTGTCATGCTCACTTAGGGCTGTCGGCCCCGTTGGCCCAGCTGTTGGGACAGGCGTCAGTCTACATGTGCTGTGAAGGCATTTGTAAGGTGTGATTAACATTTAAATCAGCAGACGCTAAGTACAGGAGACTGCAGTCATGTGGACGGACGTATGATGTGCAAGGCCAACCGCTGAAGGCCTCACGAAAGAATTCAGGCTGACGACCGCAACACGGAAACGCTGCCCGGGCTTCAAGCTCGCTGGCCTGCCTGGTGGGTTTCAGGCTCACCAGCCCCTCACAGTCATGTGGATGAATTCCTCCAAAGTTCTCTCTCTCTCTCTCCTTCTCTCTCATCTGTCTCTCTATCTCTATCTCTCCCTCTACTAATACATGGACTCTGGGCCTCTTGCTAGTTATTTTTCTGAAAGAGAGTTCTCCAGGGCAGAGAAATAGATTCCTCCACATCCATAAATAAAAGCATTCTCTTGTACAATTTCTGAATCATATCCTGTCTTATACAGTTTATATGCCCGGTGGTCGCGAGTGTGGCCTCTGGATCCAGCCTGTTCCTACACTGGCTCTATCACGTGAGAAAATCCAGGCGGGGCACATACCTGCATGGCAGAGGGGAGACCTTTCTTGGCCTCTAAATGACTATAGTGGTAGCACCTGCCTCTAGGGAGATTAAATACACCAGACATGTCAAACGCTTTGGCGAGGGCCCGACGGTGTACGTGCTGGATAAACGGCAAATGCTGTCAATGTTATTGTTGCTAATAATATAACTGAAAGCACTTCGATCTTTCAACAGTGTATACTGAGCACTAAATGCATCAAGGCTCTTTCCACTGCACGTGGCTGACCTCGGACATGAGGGTGTGTTGGCTCTTGTCCCTGGGAAATACACCACAGCCCGATCCTGGGCCCGAAGACCCGACCAGGCCCCTTCGCTTCTTTCCTGCCGTGACAGCTTTGTCCTCCGCTGAACCCTTCCAGCGTGGGTCCACGACAGCCCCCAGCAGCTCCAGACCCTGCTTTCCCTGCCCACCTTCCCCCCCACACAAACACACAAGTCCCAGAATTGAGATGTATTTGCCCGGGATTGCATCACACGGCCAGCCCTCAACCAGATCCGACAACTCTGATTGGCCCTGTCGTGGTCCTGTGGCACCTGCCGCAGGGGGTGGGGGAGTGGGCATTCCACAAGATTAGGGTGGTGGGTAGGAAGGGAGAGTGGAGGCTGGGCAGGAAGATACAGGAGATGTCCACGGTGGACCCCTTCCCTGCACCCCGGACTGGGCTCTGAGCGTTACATCACAAACCAGCCCGCCTTGAAAGTATCCCCAGGCTGTGCCCATCACCAGATGATAAGAAAACTGAGCTTAGAGGGCTTGAGTCACCGTCCGTGTTCCCACACCAAATACGAGGCGGGGCATGATTCATTCACCAACTGGACACAGTTCCTCGGTGGGGCTGGTGCCTCTGAGCTACTGCACAGCCTTGGGCAGAGTTTGGCTCTCTCAACCCAACGCAGCTCATCCCGTGTCTGCTCATAGAAAGCATTACCGCACACACCAATGTGTCCATGTACTTATGCGCACGTGCCCTTGCAATCAACTAAAGTTGATTCCAACTCGAGCCATAAAATGAGGCCTCCTCTATGATTTCTGTGTGTGACTCCCAGGGTTTCCTACCCAGAAATTAAGGAGTCACTATCGCCCAATCTCTCTTTCCCTACAGAGCCGAGGGGCCATTTGATGATTTCAGCATCCCTTTCCTCATCCCACTGCAGCGTACTTGGTCTAAAGGCAGATCCCGGGTGCCCGTTAAGCGAGGCAGAGCCCAAAGCGGGTTGACCAGGGGCAGGAGAAGCTGAGCAACGGGACCCGGTAGCCCCTGCTGCTTCTCCAGTCTGTCTGTCCCAGGCTTCTCCTGGATGGAAAGGTGGTGGTGACCGGTGCTGCCTCAGGAAGGAATACAAGGATCCCAAGTGCCCATACAGGCAACATGCTTAGAACAACGGCTGGCACGCGGCAAACGCGCAATAAATCAGGTACACGGTGTCCTCACAGACAGGACCAGGGTGGCCTGGGAACACAAACAGGAGAATCCCAGAGCAGGTTGGAGCCCATGGCTGGGCCCGGACATTCCAGACAGAGGGATCCACTCAGTCTCGGGGAGGAGGGGGCCTGCGGCCCACAGGTGTGTACACAGGCACCCTCACAGCACTGCCCCCTCCCGGAGTCTCAGGGGACCACCAGGGAGGGCACCGGCTCCTAGAATACAAGGCCCACCAGCTCCCCTTTAAGAAGGAAGAGACCACCAGTTGTGTACATCGCAACAGTTTGCCATTATCAGATTCTACCTCCCCCATGAGAACTGGTCCAGGGACCAGACTCTCCCCTGAGCCAGACTAGAGGCCTTCTTGTGCGGAAGTTCATGTGCAAACCACAGGTGGCCTGGCTGGAGCGCCCACCTGCAGCCGGGTTGGTTCACCATTCAGTAAGTGCTCCCAAAGGTGCGAGTCATCCCTTGCTCCTCTTTATTTAATATTTATTGAGCGCCTACCAAGTGCCACTGCCTATCTCAGATGCAGGAGGCAGTGGTAGACAAGCAGGTAAAATCCGTCCTGAGGGGAAGACAGAAAATAAGCATTTGTGGCTGTGGGTGTGGATGTGTGTGTGTGTGTACATGGTATTGTATATCACCATATTCTACATAAACACATATATTCAGACATGATGTATTATCGAATAGTGTATGTTATCAGGGCAAGGTAAATGGATTTAGAGAATCATAAAGGGCAGGGGTCATTTTAGACATGGTGGTCAGGACAAGCCTATGAGGAAGAGGTATTTGAACAAAAAACTGAATGAAGGGAAGTTCTTGTTTTTCTTATGCCTCTTCTAGTACATGCTTCACTGATCTACAGGCAAACACTTTGGCTGTCAGACCTCACTTGCCACCCCCCACATCTGTACTCAACTCCACTGTTACCTGGGTCCACTTCACCTGCCCTTTCCCTCCCGCTTAGACTCAGCCAATAGCTGGCTGGACCCTACAGTTCATGTTTAAAGAGCTGTGACCAGGCTTGGGGAGTGGCCAAAGTTTCCCCTAAGCTCGTGCCACTTAGATCTTGGGTCCCAGCACTGATACCTGGGCTCAGTTGGGGAGAGCTTTTGTTTTGCCTTTAATGGTCTCCCAGATGTCTTCATCACTGGGACCCCATTTTTCCTTTTCTAACTTTCCTTTTTGGGGATACGAGTCGTGGTCGGAGCTCTGTGATAGCCGTCCTTCACACTGCCCACCTGTTCTCTGGCCAAGATGTCTGCCCATACCACACCCCTGCTCTGGGCACCCCTGGGCCAGCCCTCCTGATGCAGCAGATCATACTAGACCCCTCAGCCGTGGGGCTTTGCCCCCAGTTTACCTGCTGCCTCCAGCCCCCTCTTCCGTGAATGAGAAGTTCAAAAATTAAACTCCTAACACTCTCTTTGTCTATGAAAATATTCCCTCTCTCCAGAACCAGAATTTGTTCTGGAACATTGCCTTTTTGAGATAACCAGACTAACTGTGAAAATTAAGGTGTTTCCAAATTTTTGCCACCATAAAGCCATCATTGAGATTTAGAGAAATTTTTGTTGGCAGAAACCTGTGGGCCAAGGCTTTCCTGATACTCGTTTATGTCCTCTTTGGTTGGGGCTCCAGCGTCCCTAGTCTGTCACCTTACAGGAGCTGCAGATCCTCAGAAAATAAGTTCAGGGTGGCCACGCACATCCTGTGAACTTGACTTCATGCCAGCAGTAAAACAAAGCTAACTGACCATTCACCCTAGGAGTAGAGCCAGGGAGCGCTTCATTTATGGAATCCTGGTCCCTGGAGGATTCTAACTCTCTCCGGTGACGCAGACGCAGAATTCCGAGTGAAGATCCACACCTGTATTCAGCAACACGCTCACCATCAGCGTTCATGCCTACAAGGAACTCACAAGTCTGCATGGAGATGTAAAGCACTCATCAGTATAAAATACTCAGCAGATTTCTAGACCAAGGATAAAAAATGAAATACCTCATTCACAATTGTATTAGTAATTACTTGATAGATTAAATAAAATATATTTTTAGAAATAATTTCACTAATTTCTCTTTATATTTTTAATGCAGTTACTAAAAAATTTAAAATGATCCGTGTGGCTCACATTGTATCTCTACTAGACATCTCTGCTTTATTTTAATTTTTTTTAACATTTATTCACTTTTGAGAGACAGAGAGAGACAAAGCATGAGTAGGGAGGGACAGAAAGAAAGGAAGACACAGAATTCAAAGCAGGCTCCAGGCTCTGAGCTGTCAGCACAGAACCCAGCATGGGGCTTGAACCCACAAACCGTGAGATCATGACCTGAGCCAAAGACAGACACTTAACCAACTGAGCGCCCGTAAACATCTCTGCGTTAGACACTCAAACCCAAAATGGACCCTGGGACCTAATAAGACCTCAACAAATTCGTGTGTGGTTCCCATCTCGCCAAATTACTCTGGTTGGTCGAACATGCAAAGCCCCTCACTACCCCCACCATTGCCTCTTCCTACTTCTCTAACCTTCTTTATTTAATTTCATTAAAATCATTATATTAGGGGTCCCTAGGTGGCTCAGTTGGTTAAGCATCCAACTTCGGTTCAGGTCATGATCTCATGGTCTGTGAGTTTGAGCCCTGTATCGGGCTCTGTGCTGACAGCTCAGAGCCTGGAGCCTGCTTCAGATTCTCTGTTTCCCCCTCTGTCTGCTCTGCCCTGCTCATATTCTGTCTCTCTCTGTCTCTCAATAATAAATGTTAAAAAGCTTAAAAAATAATAATAAAAATAAAATCATGTTAAAGGTGTTCACAGATTATGTGTTCTATTGTCAGTTATGATATGAAGAATTTAAAAACAAAATGGAATTGCATTTCATATGTGCAAATTTTTAATCTCTTTTCTTCAAAAGTGTCAGTGAAAAAGCAAAATTGTTACTAATTTTTCTAAAAAGTTATTTTTTGTTCAAAGACAGTCAAAATTACCTGTTAAAGTTAAGGCGGTATAAAACTATAAGTAACAAATTTCAAGTTTAAAACTCAAGTGTGGTAGGGGGCATCTGGATGGTTCAGTTAAATGGCTGACTCCTGATTTCGGCTGAGGTCTCCATCTCACGGTTTTGTGAGTTCAAGCCCCACATGGGGACTCTGTGCTGAGAGCACAGAGCCTGCTTGTGATTCTCTCTCTCTCCCTCTCTCTGCTCCTACCCCACTCAAAATAAAAAAATAAACTTTTAAAAAATAAATAGATGAAGAAATGACAAACATCAAGCTTTTGAAATTTTTTGAAAATTAAATTATTTTATTATTTATCTGAGAATAAAATCATTTATGACTCTGACGTCCACTGTCTATCTAAATGCCTGTGTAAAGAAGAGGTATATTTTACCACGTTATGTCTAGACCTCCCTACGTACATTATCACAAGATGTTCCCCCACCATCCTGCGTGGCGTCTCTGAATACGGGCCTCACGGGTGAGTTTTTCCAAATGGAACAGGAAGAAGAGAAGAAAGAAAACAGACGTCGGCACCAGTAGAAAATGACACTTTGTTTTGCAAGACTCTGCTGTATCCTCACGTTCGGAGTTTGACAGTTTAATTAGTCTGTCTTCAAGGGACATTTTGACAACCTAATTAGCTTATCTTTTCCTTCACCTAAGTGCTTCTGCAATTCAAATCTCCCCTGTCTCCCCAGCAATGATCACCAACGAAGTCTGCACTAGCACAGCTCACTACCCGCGCTATCTTCCGACACAGTCGTCCACTACTGTGCCGACGTAAGGCAAGACTTGTGAAGAGTTGCTTCCTTGGGGGCCGGCTGGTGCTGTCGCAAGAGTGGCGGTCGAGGACACCAGTCACTCTGTGCCCGTCCTGAGCTCCAAGACACAGGGCGCCACGTGTTCTCAAGTAAACATATTTGGTGTGTCTGCAATATGCGGGGCTCTCCAAAGCTTGGGGTCCAGCGAGCAGTGACTCTGGCCAGTGTCCCAGGGCAGCATCGGGATGCAAACTCCACCATCCTGGACCTGACTTCCTCCACTGAACACCGCCATTTTACAGTGAGTGCACATCACTGAGATGGGGTGCCTATCGCACACCACCAGACTGTGGGGCCCCCTGCGAGACTCCAAATTCCAGATACCCAGCAACGGTGTCCGTCTTTTCCACTACTGTTCCTCAGCATTTAGTACAACAATTTGGCGTAAAACGTGAGCTCAGCAACTACTTCGTCAACTAAGTTGCAAAGCATGTTGGGACCCTTATTTTTCACACTTGTGAAATAGGGAGAAGGCTAACCTTACCTCACTGAGCTTTTTTTGAGAATGACAGGTGATCGTATTTATAGAACCTCCAAATACTCTGTGACACACAATCGGGGCTCTCTTAGCTATGTGATGAATTAATTATAATAAGGAAACTTAGGAAACTCTTAACTTCTTAATTACAAAGTGGAAGAAGTAATGGCTATGACACTAAGCCTATTTTGAGAATTAAATAGGATTATTTACGTGGCACAGAGTAAGCGTTCAATAACTGGGTGCGGCAGTGTTGATCAGCAGATGATGATGGTGACAATGAGCTTAATGCCAAACACGCCTCTCGTCTCACTCACTTCATGAGACCATGAACCCCTTGGAAAGGACATAAAAGAAAAACACAAGAGCCAGAAAGCCAAGCTCTGCCCTCCACACTGTCTAGACACAATGCTTTAAAATAACTATTATTGTTCTAAGTCAGGCGTGAAATCCTGAGTGAACATTCACTAATGCAGGAGTGTGGGCACAGAGGAAAAAAAAAACCCAGATTCTCTCCCACAGAAGCGTGTCTTATCCAGTAGAGATGATAACTTTGAAAACAAGAAATAACTTTTAAAATCACACAACACAGGGGGCGCCTGGGTGGCTCAGTTGGTTAAGCGTCCGACTTCAGCTCAGGTCATCATCTCACGGTTCGTGGGTTTGAGCCCCGCATCAGGCTCGAACTGGGAGTCTGCTTCAGATTCTGTGTCTCCCTCTCTCTCTGACCCTCCCTTGCTCATGCTGTCTCTATCTCTCTCTCAAAAATAAAAAAAAATTAAAAAAAATAAAATCACACAAGACAGTACAGAGCATCATTAAGTCGAATGCTAAATTGTATAGTGCTGATGGCCCAGAAGAGGATCGTGGAAGGAAAGGTGGATCAGTGGGGCTGGAGCAGTTGGTGGGGGGGAGGGGAGTTGCCAATGAATGACAGAAGAAAGGAGTGGGGAGGGGGATTGTAACTGAATAACAGAGAAAAAGAGGGGAAGAGAACAGGAAAGAGGGAGGGAAGGAGGGAGAAAGGAAAAGAGAGAGGGAGGAAGGAGGGAAGGGAGAAGGGAATGAAGGGAAGGGGGAGGGAGGGAGGGAGGAACGGGGGAGGGAGGGAGAGAGGATGGGAGGAGGGAAGGAGGGAGGAAGGGAGAAGGGAGGGAGGAAGGAAGGATAGAGAAAGAAGAAGGTTCAAGTTGGGTGGACAAAGGTGAGTTCAGAAAGTTGGAGTACATTTGGGCCGACTTCAGTAATGGGAGAATGGAAAGTAATATATGAAGACCAGCACTTTCCTTCACATCAGTTTCAGCTACTCGCGTCTTTTAGAATTTAAAGCTGTGGTCCTGTCCTCTGCTGTGAAATGACGCCGGTGTAAGGAAGCAGATGGCTCTCATGTAGCAGAAGTAATCACTGCTGCAGTCCCGGCTCCATATGGGAACCTCCGTGAACACAAACTTTGACGTGCCCTCTTGTTGTTCTTTCTTTTCCGATTATGACTGAGTTTGTTCACCGCAGCGCCTGGTGTTAGAAGTCCCGTCCGTTAGCATTCTGATCATCACTCACCATTAGTTCTCGAGCTCTCCATCGCCATGGCAGTTATTAACCATCTGCTTCCACTGTGCACGTTACTTACGCGCGGCACTTAGCCAAGTTAATGTGGCCAGGTTTCCACTCATTTCTGAAACACAGATTCAGGGATAATATCTTGTCGAAATTAAATCAGAGTGTTTTAACCCCAACTCCTCATTTTCCACTTGTAACCTCCCACTTCCCAGACCGTGGCCCATCGTGTAGAATCTATTTGACACATCAGGATCCAGGCCCAGGAGACTTAAGGCTCCAGCACTTTTCTGCAGGGGAAGGACATCCAATCCGACAATGAAGGGAAGGTCACCCCTTCAAGCCCAGGGAACTGGGGTAGGAGGAGGCTCCAGGTAAAGGTAGGGAAGGAAGGGGAACAGCTGTTGAATGAGGGCCGGGAATCCCGAGGGCAGAGGGTCTCACCCACTCAGTCAGGAGACACTCTGGAAGGAGCCTCCTTGCACACCTTGCCAAGAGCCCCCTTCTTTCTCCCCGCCCCCGGGATACCGGATGCCGCTTTGGAGTGGAGGTGAGCAGGGGAGAGACGTGGGGGTAGAAAGACAGCATTGTTTTCCTAAAAGATTTGAATGTGTTCCCTAATGAATGAATCAGGTCAAACTGTTTTAAAACTTGAAGGACCTGAAAGTTAATTTAGAGGAAAACGATATTTATGGACAACATAAAGACACTACACTTGATCTACGCTTCTGAGTAATTTGCAGCCTGCAACATACAAGAGCTCCCGTCAATTTGGATTTTCTTCACTAATGTCGAATCCATATGAATTTAGGTGTACAAAATTGATGCCTCCATCTAGGGGCAAAAAAAACTTACTGTGCTCATCTTTATAGAGTAAATCAAATTATGGGAGAAATATTTACCTACTTAAGAGGATAGAGCTATTGAACATCTCAGAAGCACAATTTTGCCTCCAAAGATGTGATTTCAGCTAAAAAAGGAGGGTGTGATGCTCGGGCTAGTGTTTGATATGCTAATCATGTCAGTCGTCTGATATGAATTTATTATTAATGTCGACTAACATTTACTGAGCCTTTATTATGGGCCAGCCTATGTGCTAAGCACTCACATTAGCTCCGGCCCTGTGAGGGATGCTATCATTCCCCCATCATAAGGAAGGACCAAGGCGAGAGGGAATGTCTGTTATATTTACCGAACTGACTGTACGAAATTCTTTTCCTTGGTAGGGATGCTACGGGCTGGCAAACAGTCACATGTGTGTAATAACAAAGGACATATTACAGTTGACCCTTGAACGACATGGGTTTGAAGTGGATTATTTCAATATGTGAATTTTGTTCAATAAATACAGAACAGTGCTATAAGAGTGCTGTAAATTTATTTTCTCTTCCTTATGATTTTCTTAATAGTATTTTCTTTGCTCTAGCTTATGTTTCTAAGAATACAGTCTAGAATACATATGACATACAAAATATGTGTTAATAAACTTTATGTTCTCAGTAAGGATTCCAGCCAAAAGTAGGCTATTAATAGTTAAGTGCTGGGAGAGTCAGATCTTCGACTGTGAGGGAGGTACTCCCAACCCCCACATCGTCTGAAGGTCAGCTGTATAAGTGTTAAGAAGTCTCCAACTGGGGCACCTGGGTGGCTCAGTCGGTTAAGCGTCTGACTTCAGCTCAGGTGATGATCTCTCAGCTTGTGAGTTCAAGCCCTGCGTCAGGCTCTGTGCTGACAGCTCAGATTCTATGTCAGACAGCTTCAGATTCTATGTCTCCCTCTCTCTCTACCCCTCCCCTGCTCACACTCTGTCTCTCTCTCTCTCTCTCTCAAAAATAAACAATTAAAAAAACATTTAAAAAAAGAAGTCTCAAACTTTTTTGATTATAAACACCAAACCTGGACACCTTTGTGGACAAGTTATTTAATGCCTTTTGTTCAGTTTCCCTATCTACTCAGTACCTCACAGCGTCGCCGTGAGGACTGAATAACACATGTAAGTACTCGGAATGACACCCAGCACAGAATGAGCTGTAAGGGACCCCTATGGGCTTCCTATGAATCTCTGTCCTGGCCTTTATCATTTTTCACCTACGTGTCCACATTTCAATGGGGATGCTTGACAAGGGTGAAATCTCTTGTACTTTTTTTAAAGTTTTTATTTTCTTTTTAGTAATCTCTACACCCACTGTGGGCCTTACTTTTTTGTGTACAAAGCACAAATATACATACAGCATATAAACATATTTAAGTATAACTATGATAGTAAAATTTCATGGCAGGGGGGAGTGCCTGGGTGGCTCAGTCCATTAAACAGCCAGCTCTTGATTTCAGCTCAAGTGATCTCACGGTTGGTGGGTTGGAGCTGACAGCACTGAGCCTGCTCCAGATTCTCTCTCTCCCTCTCTCTCTCTGCCCCTCACCCCCACCCCTCAAAATAAATAAGTAAGCTTTAAAAAATAAAAATTAAAGGCACCTGGGTGGCTCAGTCGGTTAGGCATCGGACTTCAGCTCAGGTCACGATCTCACAGTCGGTGGGTTTGAGCCCCACATCGGGCTCTGTGCTGACAGCTGACTCAGATTCTGTGTCTCCCTCTCTCTTTGTTCCTCCCCCATTCATGCTCTGTCTCTGTCTCTCTCAAATAAACACTAAAAAGAAAAATTTTAATTAATTAATTAATTAAAAACTTAAATTTTATGGGGGAAGGACAATATTTTACAAAGGCAAACAAAAGAAGCCTGCTTGAGGAAACAGTAATGAAGAAAAGCGTAGGAAGCACTGCCCTAAACAGTGAGAACTGAGATCTGCTAGCCTCTGCAAGGCCCCACCCCTGGCAGAGCTCTGCAGAAAGTACCGAGTCCCTAAGTCTCAGATGACTGAGACTCAGAAGGTACTGAGTCCTTCAGTCTCAGATGACTCCTTAGAAATCCTCACTTTCCCCTCAGGATACTCGGAGGCATCCGGGTCTCTGTGGTCTCAGGATTCGGGACTCTGTAGAACACACTGCCAGGGGCAAGAAAGAAAGGTAAAGGGGTCTCCTTGAAATGCAGTGTCGTAGCGACTGGTATGTGGGAGCCGCAGGGTCTCCACCGCCCACCTCTCACAGCCGAGGGGAGGCGATTCACGCCAGGTCTCAGGAAAATGCTAGCAGGCAAAGGGGGTCTGCAGGGCTGCCTCCTCTTCCCTTTCAACCTCCAGCAGTTCCTCGGAAGGCAGCCCCACCTTAGCAAACTCCCCACCCAAACACCTAGGGTCTGCCCCTTAAGGGTTACGGACCAGGTAAGTAAGCTGAAATACACACGCAGAGGACTGTCCTGATTTCATGATTCCACATCCCAGATTTGAACAGAAGATCATACGTAACCCCTCCAGTAGGATGCAAAATGGTGGTATTGCAGGCATCTACCACTCATCATTAATGGCGCTTTGATGGGGGTTTGGGTTAGTATTGTTTTACAAAGTTTTGTCATTGGGGGAGGCTTTTTTTGATAAGAGAGATGACTTAGCACCTTAAGTCACACCATACAGCTACGTTCCTGAGTTGTGTGTGCATAGAGCTGGCCTCAGGAATACCACGTGTTTCAGAAAGAGCTGAGAACAAAGAAGAACGTCCCCAAACAGAGCCTGGCTTGGAATAATCACTCAATGACACTTATTGACTATGTGCTAAGCACATTGTTTTCAATCTTGACTGTCACTTAACCTCACGACATGGTAACCAAGCTGAAGAACTCCATGTAGCAGACCCACTCATTCAGGACACGTTCAGGAGGTAACGGGGACAGGCTATCGCTGTGGTCCCCTGGGCCTGTGCCAAATGCCAATGACAGCCCACGTGAGGGCTACTGCCCTCACATCGTCTCTGTTAGCTACGTCCCCAGCCTGGCTGCCTCATGGTGGGGACCAGAGACTCTGCGAAGCCACATAAATAAGTGTGCGGAGAGCAGGGAGGCCAGGAGGCCCCCAGCACAGGGACACCTTTGCAGCTGAACTCTGGANGGATACTCGGAGGCATCCGGGTCTCTGTGGTCTCAGGATTCGGGACTCTGTAGAACACACTGCCAGGGGCAAGAAAGAAAGGTAAAGGGGTCTCCTTGAAATGCAGTGTCGTAGCGACTGGTATGTGGGAGCCGCAGGGTCTCCACCGCCCACCTCTCACAGCCGAGGGGAGGCGATTCACGCCAGGTCTCAGGAAAATGCTAGCAGGCAAAGGGGGTCTGCAGGGCTGCCTCCTCTTCCCTTTCAACCTCCAGCAGTTCCTCGGAAGGCAGCCCCACCTTAGCAAACTCCCCACCCAAACACCTAGGGTCTGCCCCTTAAGGGTTACGGACCAGGTAAGTAAGCTGAAATACACACGCAGAGGACTGTCCTGATTTCATGATTCCACATCCCAGATTTGAACAGAAGATCATACGTAACCCCTCCAGTAGGATGCAAAATGGTGGTATTGCAGGCATCTACCACTCATCATTAATGGCGCTTTGATGGGGGTTTGGGTTAGTATTGTTTTACAAAGTTTTGTCATTGGGGGAGGCTTTTTTTGATAAGAGAGATGACTTAGCACCTTAAGTCACACCATACAGCTACGTTCCTGAGTTGTGTGTGCATAGAGCTGGCCTCAGGAATACCACGTGTTTCAGAAAGAGCTGAGAACAAAGAAGAACGTCCCCAAACAGAGCCTGGCTTGGAATAATCACTCAATGACACTTATTGACTATGTGCTAAGCACATTGTTTTCAATCTTGACTGTCACTTAACCTCACGACATGGTAACCAAGCTGAAGAACTCCATGTAGCAGACCCACTCATTCAGGACACGTTCAGGAGGTAACGGGGACAGGCTATCGCTGTGGTCCCCTGGGCCTGTGCCAAATGCCAATGACAGCCCACGTGAGGGCTACTGCCCTCACAGCGTCTCTGTTAGCTACGTCCCCAGCCTGGCTGCCGCATGGTGGGGACCAGAGACTCTGCGAAGCCACATAAATAAGAGTGCGGAGAGCAGGGAGGCCAGGAGGCCCCCAGCACAGGGACACCTTTGCAGCTGAACTCTGGAAGGAAGCAGCTCTGTGTACAATTGTAATTACAGAGAGTCGGATTCTTTATTTACACTTTCTCTTCATTCATGTCATTAATGAGCTCCTGCTAATGGCACATGTGAATTGGAAAGGCCTAAACTGCACTGTCTACACCTTGTCATTCTTATGAGCCAATTACGAGGAACTGCTCCGTGCTGATCGCGAAGAAATGCATGTTCATTACGCGGAACAGGTGTCTCACCAATAATAATGATCATTATAATCTCCTACAGACAAGCCAGAAGGACGCGATGTAAAGACAATGGAAGGACAGGCTCGAGCCCCGCTAAGTAACACCTGCTGGTTGTGTGGTGCCCTGTCATGCAAAACATCCTCGCCCCATGCAAATGTCCCTCTTCGTTCTCTAGAACTTTCATCCGCTAAATTCCTGATACTGATCTCACTAAAAATCATGACCCTTCCATGTCATCAGGGGGCACAGCAGGAAGAAAAATACCATTTTCCTTTCTTCCCCCTGAGCGGGGTACTGAGTTGGATGCTTTCAGTAGGTTGTCTTCTGTAATCCTCACCACGACATTGTCAGGTGGGAGTAATACTCCCACTTTACAGATAAGCAACTGAGACCGTTGGTCTTGTGTGATGATTCTCAAATGTACGGTACATCAGAATCATCTGGAAGACTTCTTTTTTTTAATGCTTATTTGTTTTTGAGAGAGAGAGCGTGCAGATGTGCATGGGTTGGGGAGGCATGCCGGGGGTGGGGAGGGTGAGACAGAAGAAGGCTCCCAAGAGGGCTGTGAGCTGACAGCAGCAAGTCTGACCCATGGCTCAAACTTGCAAACATGAGATCATGACCTGAGCCGAAGTCCGACGCTCTACATACTAAGCCACCCCGGCGCCCCACCTGGAAGGCTTCTCAAAACATAGATTGCTGGGCCCATCCCCAGAGTTTCTTATTCAGTAGGTCAGGGGTCTGCAGTGGGAATAAGAATTTGTATTTCTAACAGGAAACGAGTCTGAGGTTGCTAGGCCTGGTTCAGAGGGCCACTGGAATAGTGGAGTATGTATGCGCTGAGGTTTGACGTAGGCCTGGGTTCAAATATAAGCCCCACTGACTACCATCAGCATGTTCGTTTGCCAGGGCATGAGGTCTCCCTGAGCTTCAACTATAAAACGAAGATAATGGTACCTGCTTCGCAAGGTTGCTCAGGACTGGCAGGCATGTGGGCAAACTAGGGGCAAACTAGGACCCGCCCATCAGGCGCTCACAGGGTGGCCTGCTGGTGAAGAGCTGAGTCCCTACTGCACTGAGTCTGGCATGGCAGCCATAGCTGGAGCCAAGGTTTGGCTTGGGTCCTCTTGAGGCCTTCCTGAACCCTCTTATCCCCTGCCCCTCGCTCCCTAAATCCTGATGCATTTAAGGGCGTATCACAAAATGGCACTCATAATTCAAAATGGTGCACATCAACTAGTATTGTTTCCACATGCTTCTTACACCCCAATCAACCTTAAGACCCTTGGAAAGGGAACCGTGTAGTATGTGACTTCTACACGCACCTCTACATGCACCTCTACACAAAAGCTAACATAGAAGTCCCTTGAGAGTCTTGGGGTAAGGAGGCCTCCTCCCACTGCCCTAGCCTACTCTGTCCCCAACGAACTGTCCCTCCTTTGTCTCTAGTTGCACTTGTGTTTGTCAAAGCACTTAACACACTGCATAGTCTTCACTTATCCATCAGACACCACACACACACACACACACACACACACACACACACGTTAGACTGTAATCACCACAAGAGCAAGGACCGTGACCATGACAGCAAGGACTGCTATGTGTCTAGAGTAGGTCACCAATTAGCGTGTCAGAAAAACCGAGTCCCTAGATGAGCCTATAGGAAAGATTTTCTTCTTTCCAGTATTGGCTGATGGAAAATTCTAGAAGTAGGGAGGTGGCTTGATGCTTTCTTTGCTGATATCGACATTAGCAGTCCCTGGCTAGGGTATCCATACATCTCAGTTTGCCCAAGACAGTCCTGGGTTTCACCTGCACTGTCCTATTCACATGGGAAAGACCGGGTTGTCCAAAGTAATTAATACTCCATTTCACTTTCAAAAGTGTCCACATTTGGAATAAGTTATGTGGCCACTTTATCACTGGTCTAAATGAGAGCTGGTGACCACACAGTCTGGGGACCCAAAAGCAAGTCATTTATATTCTCAAGGCCCCAGCAGCGTACCTTGCTAAGAAATAGAGGGTTCTCTGAGCCCACTGGCAGTGAGAGAGAAGTTTAGAGGTGCAAATAATCTCTCATGCCGCTCGCTGACCCTCTGCCCTTTGTGGCTTTAAAAGCAAATGCACCACATTCACTTGACCTCACTTGTCATCTCGGAGCCAGCGAGGTCATCACATGAAATTATGGGCTGCTTCTAATATGTTGGCATGGCCTATGGGCTGAAGATGGAGGCTTGCCTATTATATTCCCTGACACCTCAAGGAAGTAAGGCACATTCATCAGTGGTTTTACTTCCCCTACCCTCTCTCCCCATTGCACAGGCTACAAATTAAAGAACAGGAGGTGGGGGGAGGGGTGAGACAGGGAGGCAGAACTGCTATTTACTTGGAACAAGGTCACCCCATCTCCACCCTGACCAGGCCTTCTTCCAGCGGAGCTGGGAACATGGGAGCCACACATGTGGCTCAGCTCTGCCAGCCTGCCTAGATTTTGCTGATGGCCAACACATTCTCCGAGCGTTCAGGGGGTGTATCCAAAACAGGGGTGAAGCTGGGAGAATCCCGGAGAAGTCTACAGCCTGCACTTGAGATGTCTGCAGTCCAGTCTGGATGAGAAGATCAAGATTAACACACAGCTAGAGCAAAAGCCTGGGCCCTGTGGGCTTTTACTGGGTTGAACGGAAACACTGATATTCAAGGCATATCTTAGCTTGGACTGCTACTTAAAAAGACAAAAAATACCATAGATTGACTGACTTAAGCAACACACGTTTCTCTCAGTTCTGGAGGCTGGGAGTCCAAGTTCAAGGTGCTGGCAGATTCCATGTCTGGTAAGAACCTGCCTCCTGGGTTACAGACATAGTTTTCACTACATCCTCACATGGCCTTTTCTGGGTGCATAAGCACACAGAGCAAGAGACAGAGCTCTCTTGTGGCTCCTCTTCTTACAAGGGCACCAATCCCATCAGGAGAGTCTCACCTCAACTTAACTAATTTGCGAAGAGCCCACCTGCCATCACCCTGGGGGTGAGAGCTTCAACGTATGAACCTGGGAAGGAAATATTCAGCCAGTAACAAAATACCTCTACGAGAAGACAAGTCAGTCAACAAATATTTATTCTGCACGGGCCCTGTGACAGACTGCGTTCTGAGCACTGGAGATGAGTGTATGCCCCGACTATAAACCTCTGCCCCCATAGAATGTACATTCTGGAGGAAAGGACTGGAAACCAGCCAGTAGCAGATGATACATCTACCAATGTGTCCGTAGACTTAACCTGCAAAGCAAATTCCCCAGAATCCCACTGGTGGACACCGTACCCAGGAAAGCCTGTGCAGAGTGCTTCACATCTATTCCTTCATCACCTCCTTTACTCCCCGATACACCGGGAATCAGTCAGGTGTGGGAGAGGACGTTGTCAAGGTCAAAGAGGCTGGCAAAGAACACTTTGATTGTCTCACCTGTCATTCCCCCACCACCACCACTTCTAGCTTTACTCCCTAACAGGTCTGATCTCAATTCTCAGAATTCTGCATGAAATTTCCATGTAGATAAGCCCATGGTGCCCCTGGGCTTGGCAGGATGTTGCTTAGCATATGACCATCACTTTGAACTTCTGAATCACAGACCTGAAGCCACTGTGAGTCTTATTGCCCCTCCTGGAGGAAAGGTAAACTGAGCAACGATGTGCACTGATGACTCACTTACAGCCGCACTAATAACACACTGAGAACCTACATTCTCATTCACTTTGTCCTCTGTGTCAACGTTAGGGGCAACTCAGTGTTGACGCAGATCCAAAGGCTTTGGGTACAACAGACTTTAGGTCACATACTGATGTTACCTTGGGCGAGTTACATAACCTCTCTGAAACTCAGTGTTTTCATCTGTAAAAGGAGAACAGAGACCCGGCAAGTTTACTGAACTACAGCTCATGTATGTGAAGTGTCTAGCGCGGAACAGTCACAGAATAAGTGGTGCTTACTGCTAACGCTAATGCCATTGTTATTGTTGCCAAGAGCCATTGCTAGTGATCACGAGAGACAGAATTGTGTATGTTACAATAGCCCAGTATGAACAGCAGGGTGTGTATATGTATACAAGTTAACCGTAATCTACACCCAGGGATGGCTGAATAACATATGAGTCATCTGATCATGAATCCACACTCCAGAAGTGAGTGAAATCTTGCCTTTCAGAGGTTTCTTTCTATACCCGTACCAGAGGATGCATGAGTTAACATAGGGGATGAGAAATAGCACAAGGTGTCAGATTGTCAAATAAAGCTCAGAGATCTTACTCAGTATCAAGACTTATGGATAATGCCAAGGATACAAGTTTGTGAGGCACAGGTAAATAAAAGAGAGGACTGTGACCCCCGCCTTAGATCCCCAGGTCCTTCCTCGATACATGAGCACACACTTTGAGGTCTCAAGTATTACATGTGGCTGCAACACTTATATAAAAGGGAGATGTTTGAGTTACGAAACATCTCTATTTTCATACTCAGTCGTGTAGCCTAACATGACACTTCCTGGGGAGTCTTGTCCCACAGGATCTCAAGTCTCCTTAACATAAACAATCCTACACAGACCAGGTACATTCTGCTAAAAACATTGCACAGGGAAGGACGGGTCTGTTAGTTAGCATTAGTGCTATGACTGGTGATATGCCAGGAGGTCTGTAATTAACATGTTAACAAAAACTTCTACCTTCCTTCTTCCTTCCCAGAGGCGTCTCAGCCTCCCTGCCCAAAGGAAAGAACTAGATTTTAGGCCTGGTGTTAATCATCCTTTTCTCAATGTTAGAAATACTTTTTCACTGGTTAAATGAATGGTGTTCAAGAAATATGGTTGGTGGGAAAGACTGAGAGGGGGGTGCCTGGGTGGCTCAGTTGTTTATGCATCTGACTTTGGTCATGATCTCATGGTTTGTGGGTTCAAGCCCTGCGCTGGGCTCTGTGCTGACAGCTCAGAGCCTGGAGCCTGCTTCGGATTCTGTGTCTCCCGCTCCTTCTGCCCCTCCCCCACTCATTCTCCCTCTCTCCTTCTCTCTCTCTCTCTCTCTCTTAAAAATAAATAAAAATTAAAAAAATTTTTTTTAAAACTGAGAGGTATTACTGCCCTTGCAAAAATGAGGTATAAGAAATAATCTGTCAAACCCAATGGGCTTCCAGGTCAGTGTATTCTCCCTCCATCCCTGACTTAACGTTGGATTTTGTCGCCCAAGCTATCCAGAAATTTGTCTAATTCTACAGGCAGAATACTGCTGCCTCTGCCTCCAAATGGGCATTTAATGCAAGGTGCTCATCAAAGAGGGGTGCCCCGCTGGCTCAGTCAGTGGAGCATGTGACTCTTGATATCAAGGTCATGAGTTCAAATCCCACGTTGGTCATGGCACCTACTTTAAAAAAAATGTTTGTCAAAGAGCCTAAGTATTAGGTGTGGATTGATCTGGGTTTAGAGAAAGATATTTTAGAGCTCTTTTTTGCCTGCTTCTAATAAACATGGCTTGGTAATAAATGTCATACATGTGTAGTTAGGACTAGATGTGAGACTTGTTTTCATTCTAATTTATTACTTGATGGCAAAAAGTGGCGGAAGGGAGGCTGTGTCCTACCTTCCACAAAACATTACATTTGCCAAAGACCATGGCAATTATTAAAAGGACTAACTAGCTGAGATCAGCTGTCAGACCAGTTTGAAGATCCAGGTCCTTGCCCTGCTGTGGCACTAACCAGCTGTACTGCCTGGGCGCAGACAATGCCTCTTCTGGCCTCAGTTTCCTCAACTGGACTAAACTTTACTCAAAGCTCTGTCACACAGTCATTTTCTCCCTGTTGCAACAGCTTTATGTCCTACTATATCTGTTCCTATCAGAAAAATAGGGGAAGGGGCAGGGAGGGCAACAGTAGCAATCTGCTTAAATGAAAAAGGAGAAAGAAAAGGAGGAAATGAACTATGGCCCTATTATTGTGGGGAAGGGGAAGGTCTGGATGTACAGGAAAGAAGCGTATTCTTCAATGTCTCTCTCTTGTCTTTGAGGAAGTTGAAATAAGGAACCTGAGGAAATCTGAATAAGTAGGATGAAACAAAACTATTAAGACCTAGGGCGATTATATACTTTCTTGTCAAAACCTGGATTATTTTGAGAATGATAGGGGACATTATGAAGAATTACTTCAGGGGCGCCTGGGTGGCTCAGTTAGTTAAGTGTCCACCTTCAGCTCAGGTCATGATCTCACGGTTCACGGGATCAGACACCATGTCAGGCTGTGTGCTGACAGCTAGCTCAGAGCCTGGAGCCTGCTTCAGATTCTGTATCTCCCTCTCTTTCTGACCCTCTCCTGCTAATGCTGCCTCTCTCTCTCTCAGAAAAAAATAAAAAATATTTTAAAAATTAAAAAAAAAAGAATTACTCAGAACAGGCAAAAAGTATCCCCAGCTAGATGGACGGATGGTCACCTGACTCAGATCTGGTCTTTGCACACAGATACACGAAAGTGAGTCATGCACTTGATGGTTCCTACCACTAGGAAGGATTAACAAAAGTTAACAATCGGGTCTTTCAAAACAAGAACAATTTGAAAACTGAAAACATTCAGGCAAATATGCAAATAACAAAAGGTACCTTGCCACTGACATTATTTTTTACTCTTAATTATTATTTTAGCTTAATTGACGGTCTTATTTTTTCTTTTGTCCTTGATGAAAAAGTTCAACCCTTGAGAAAAAAAAATAGATTATTTCCCCTCACCAACGGTATAAATATTTTAAATAGGTAGGCTAGAAAATATCTTTCAGGCTTCAATAAAAAGACTGCTCAACTAACCAGACTCCCTTTCATATCATGGTCATCATTAAAAATTAATCCACTAATTTCACCCTTTCAAATAAATTAGGAAAAGTACTACTTTGCTTCAGGAAAAAAATATTTGTGAGAGCAAGTTGAACTATAGTTGGAAAAAAAAAAAGACTGAACTGAACTACAGTGGAAATACTACATCAAAAGGGGTATAATATAAATGTCCAGCAATAAGAAGCATTAAATAACTTCTAGTGCATTCATGTAAGGGGAAATTGTCCAACCGTGAAAACTAATAACTTAGAATCACACAACCTAGAAAGACGTTTTTGATGTATTGTTCAAGAAAGGTATATTGAAACACAACAAATATGTTTAAAGCTATGAGTTCATAATGACACTAAAAACAAAGAGGAGAAAAAACTCATGGTTCGCTTTTGGGGAATGATGAAGAAACCACCCATTATTTTGTGAACAGGAGCCTAGAGGGAAAGAATCAAGCAGGTATCTCGCCCCTCCAGTGCTAATTACACCTATGCATAAAAAATAGTTGGCGAGGGGAACTTTATCTTCATGGAAGTATTTTAGCTGATAAACAAAAAAGATGAGTTAGGATTAGAGTCTTCACCATTTTATACCGTCTAATAAATTTATAGATGCGTTAGCTTGTTGGGAGTGCTCTGAAAAAGGACCACAGACTGACTGGCTTAAAGAACAAGAATGTACCTTCTCACAGTCCAGGAGACTGAACTAAGATGAAGGTGTTAGCCGTCTTCTCCCTGTGTCTTCACATGATCATCACTCTATGTGCATCTGTGTCTGTATCTCTTCTAGTTATAAGGATACCCAATGACCTCATTTTAACTTAACCTCCTCTTTAAATACCACACTCAGTCATAGTCTGAAGGTACAGAGGGATCAGAACTTCACTATGTAAATTGGTGGAGGGAAAGGTGAGGAGGCACAATTCAGCCTATAAAGACAGATCTAGAAAACATAAAAAGAGAGATACCAAAGATTATGTGCCTCCTGAGGGATGGGCGCGGTTCCATTTATGAAGCAGAGTAGACTAATAAGAAATAGAACGGGAATCTAACCAAGCTTTGAGATCTAACAAACAACTTAGAGGAATGTCATAAATCATTACATGAACCAGAGAGATGTTAACAGTGACTGGGTAGATGAGGGTTTTAAGATATTGTTGTTAATTATTGAGCTTTGATAACGGTATTGTCCCTTGTTAAGGGTCAATATCTTTTAAAGATGCACACTTGAATATTTACTGATTAAATGTTATGATGGCTAGGGTTCAATTCAGACAGAATAACCTGGTGTGGGAGTAAATTGAGGTACAGATAAAACAAGATTTAGCATATTACTCAGTCCATTCTAATATATGTTTGAAACTTTTCATAATAAAAAGGTGGGTTTTTTTTAAGTGAGGGAAGGAAAGCAGTTTAGAGCATGTAAGGTACAGTTCCATTGTGGAAATATGGGGGGACACGCACATGCATGTGCACAAGCTTAGGAAGAAAATCAAACAGTAAATACATTAAACCTTCTAGAGGTTTATCCCCGGGTGGGTGGCAGAATTAAAAGTGATCTCACTGTCTTTACTCCCTCCTTCATTGTTTACAATTTTTAATGAGTATTTCTGAGTTTCACCATGAAAAACAATCTACTTTTTATATATACAAGGCACTATATATTTTTCAATAAGTACCTATATTTATTATAAATATATTTATATTTAATAAATATTTTTTTAAATAAATCAAAGATCTGCTGCCTTGAGTCCCTCCTGTGGGCAGCAGTCTAGAGTTAAGCTGATGAATGAAAGCTTATTACTCGACTAATCTCTTTTGTTCCTGGAGTTTGAGGGCTATTAAGGCACATTACCCTATGGAGTAATATAACATCCGAGATCATGTCAGACCCACATTCGAATGGTGAAAATGGCATGTTTCATAGGCACGCCATAAAGACTATAATTGGACCCATTAACTATGACGCATGTGAATTCCAAAGGTTACTGAATAAATAATGTTATTTAACAAAGCAAAATTGGAGTGTGAATTGACTGAAATTAGAGTCCATTTCCCTTCTGAAAATTCCATCCCTTTCTTCAGACAGTGAACTAACGGAGCATTCTTTCCAGCGGACTGACAAGTCAGGGGTGAGCGGGGAACAGACGGCCCTGACAATGCCTGGCTTCCCCTCCCCCCACCGCACAGGTGTGCCAGGAAGCTTCACCAGGGAATGGTTTTTTGTGTTAGAAAAACTCAGTTCAGTCCCCCTCCTGTGTTTCTCTTTGGGGTGTCACCTTTACTCCCACACGGCTGACACCTCTGGTCACAAACGCATAGAGGTTTCTCTCCCACAAGCAATTCTCTGTCAACACCAGTTGGGTGTCTTACAATTTAACTCAACTGTAACTCTACCTACCCGGAGATAGTGTCAGATCCCTCAGGGGAAGGACTCAGTCTCCTGGCACCGGCCCCACCCCCCATTTCAGATGCCAGCCACAAGCCCAAGCCATCATCTATCTATGCCTCTGATGAAGCAGCTGCAGATCACAGGGTCCAACAGCCCTGTCCTTGGGTGGGATTAATTTGCTGGAGCAGCTCAAAGAACTAAGGGAAACACTTAACTTACATTTGCCCATGTCTTAAAGGACATGATAAGGGATGCAGATGAACAACCAGATGAAGAGTTACAAAGGGCAAGGGCAAGGGCAGAAGATGCGGTCCCTGTGCACTTGGGGTCCATTAACCTCCGGGAGTGGCTGTGTTCACCCTGGAGCTCTCCAGGCACCCCCCCCCCCCCCCCACACTACAGGGACTTTTATGGAGGCTTCCTCACCTCGGCATGATAGTCAGAAACTCCATCTCCAGCCCCTCTCCTCTCTCTGGAGGGTGATGGCTGGGGCTGAAAATACCAAGCATTTTTTAAAAATTTTTTATAGTTTATTTATTTTTGAGACAGAGCGAGACAGAGCATGAGTGGGGGAGGGGCAGAGAGAGAGGGAGACACAGAATCTGAAACAGCTTCCAGGCTCTGAGCTAGTTGTCAGCACAGAGCCCGACACGGGGCTCGAACCCACAAACCGTGAGATCTGACCTGAGCCGAAGTCGGATGCTTAACCGACTGAGCCATCCAGGTGCCCCTGAAAATCCCAAGCTTTTAATCTTTCTGGAGACCAGCCCCCATCCAGGAGCCATCCAGGATCTCACCCAGACAAGATGCCCCTTGTGCTCTTATTGTTTAGGAATTTACAAAGGTCTCAAGAGCCAAGCAACAGCGTCAAAGACTAAATATTAGAACAAAGGATGGTCAGGAACCCTGGGGGGCTCAGTCCCTTAAGCGTCTGACTCTTGATTTCGGCTCAGGTCGTGATCTCACGGTTCCTGGGTTTGAGCCCTGAGTCAGGCTCTGCTCTGACAGTGAGAAGCCTGCTTGAGATTCTCTCTCTCTCTCTCTGCCCCTCCCCACCTTGGATCCTCTCTTTCTCTCTCTCGAAATAAATAAATCATTTTTTTTTTAAAAGAACAAGAAATGATCCTAGTGATCAAATCATCTAGGAAACTGCAAGGGTGTTAGGAGTTCTGTGCCAGGACCTGGGGGCAGCGGCCAATGTGTGTTTTTACCATTATCTCATGTTCACATGCCAGGCACATGTATTTAGTACCTTGCGTGCAGAAGGTCCTGTATTTGGAACTTTGGTGACAGCTTGGAGGAACTAGAAGGATGAAGGTTTTAAAAATGACTTTTTGGGGCGCCTGGGGAGCTCAGTCGGTAAAGCGTCCGACTTCGGCTCAGGCCATGATCTTGCAGTTTGTGGGTTCGAGCCCTGCATCAGGCTCTGTGCTGACAGCTCAGAGCCTGGAGCCTGCTTCAGATTCTGTGTCTCCCTCTCTCTCTGCTCCTTCCCTACTCATGCTCGCTCACTCTCTCTTTCTCTCTCTCAAAAATTTAATAAACTTTTAAAAAAACACTAAAAAGAAAAATAAAAGTGATTTTTAAATACATACCCTGTTTCAGAAGACTGCAGTCTAGTTGGGATCTCACACACACACACACACACACACACCCAACCCTAGAAAAACACTTGCAGAACAGGTGTTCTCTGCTCTTATAGACTAAATTGTGTTTCCCCCACTCGCTAACCCCCGTGTGACTGTATTTGGACACAGGACCTTTATGAAGGTAATTACGGTTAAATACCGTCACGGGAATGGGGCCTCAGCGTCCTTACAAGAAGAAAGAGAGAGAGACACCAGGAATGTGTGTGCACAGAGGAAGGGTTCCGCAAGGACACGGGGAGAGTAGCCATCTGCAGGCCAAGGACAGAAGTCTTACCAGAAAGCAGCCGTGCCAGCACCACCGACTTCCAGCCTCCAGAACCACGAGAACATACACCTCTGTGTTAGAGGCAGCCAGTCTGAGCCTTCTGCCAGGCTAAGACCCCTGCAGCTCACATTTCTTCACAGAAAGTGCTTCACATTCTTCACTTCCACACACACTGCCTTTGCTCTTCGGGAATGGCCCCTCCAGCTAGGAGCCAGCGGTAGCCACAGGGACTCCCCCCTTGCCTCCCCTCACTTCTTGGAATCCCCTCCCAATGTACAATGTCTGGGCTACAGCTAGCCCAGGAAGGGCCTTCGGGTGGAGGAGAATAAGGCCCCCTCTCGGGGTCAGCACAGCCCTGGGTGAGTAGACAGTACCTGCTGGGTGACCAGAAAATGGAGCCCCTTCCTCTGTGCATGCGCAGCTGCAGGCCAGGGTGCTCAGCGGGCCACCAGAGTCCCACCATGCTGCCCAGCTGACGTCCCTGTGCACAACCATATGCAAAGCTCCGGTCCAAACCCCCGGCCACCTGCTCCGCGACCAGCGTCTCACCGCAGTCCGAGGCCGCTTTGACAGTAGAAGATGGCAGTAGATGTAGACACGGGGACTAGTGGATGCCTGGGGTTCCCCTTCCTCCTCCTCCCACCCCCACACCAGCTCCAACCCTCATCCCACAGCAGCGGGACCACCTTACGCCTCACCACGGGCTCAGAACCTCAGCCAGCCAAAGTCTGGGGGTTCCTGTGACCTGCAGATGGCACCTCCTTCATCGCCTCTACCCCAGGTGCCTTTGCCATCCCTACAAGGCCGAGGCTAAAGCTAAAATTTAATGTCCCCAGAGGCATTCAGGAAGGAACTCCCCACTTATCTGCCTCCTAATTGTTGCTGTAGAAAACCTCCCCGAGGGGGAAATGCAAAGTAAAACCACAATGAGATACCACCTCAAACACCCGTCAGTCAGAATGGCTAACAGTTAACAACTCAGGCAACAGCAGATGTTGGCAAGGATGCAGAGAAAGAAGAACCCTTTTGAACTGCTGGTGGGAATGCAAACTGGTGCAGCCGCTTTGGAAAATGGTCTGGAGTTTCCTCAAAAAATTAAAACTGGAACTACCGTACGACCCAGAAACTGCACTACTAGATATTTATCCAAGGGATACAGGTGTGCTGTTTCCAAGGGGCACACGCACCCCAATGTGTGCAGCAGCACTGTCAACAGTAGCCAAAGTATAGAAAGAGCCTAAATGTCCATCGACGGATGAAAGGATAAAGAAGTTGTGGTGTGAATATACACAATGGAATATTACTCAGTGATCAAAAAGAATGAAATCTTGCCATTTGCAACAACATGGATGGAACCAGAGGGTATCATGTTAAGCAAAATAAGTCAGTCAGAGAAAGACAAATATCATATGATTTCACCCATATGAGGAATTTAAGATACAAAACAGATTAACATAAGGGAAAGGAAGCAGAAAGAATACAAAAACAGAGAGGGAGATAAAGCATGAAAGACTCTTAAATACAGAGAACAAACTGAGGGTTGCTGAAGTGGCTGTGGGTGGGGGATGGGCTAAATGGGTGAGGGGCATTAAGGAAGACACTTGGGATGAGCACTGGGTGTTATACATAAGGGATGCATCATTGGAATCTACCCCTGAAATCATAATTGTCCTTTATGCTAACTAACTTGGATGTAAATAAATAAATAAATAAATACTCATAATGGTTAAAAAAAAAAAATCCCCATGAGGAGCTGCCAGTGTGGCCAGGAAGGGCGGGGCCGTGACCCCTTAGCTCTCCAGTGGTCCCCACTGCCAGAGGCTGTCTGCCCCAGCAGGGGCTGTAGCAGCTCTTCCAGAAAGGGCCATCTGTGAAAACTATCATCCCATTGCTGCCCAAGTCATAACTTCCATTCAAAACGATGCCCAACATGAGCTCAGACTGGAGAACCCGGCCCACTACTGAATTTTTTTAAAATTTTCTTTCATAGTTTATTTATTTTTGAGACCGAGAGAGATAGAACATGAGTGGGGGAGGGGCAGAGAGAGAGGGAGACACAGAATCTGAAACAGACTCCAAGCTCTGAGCTGTCAGCACAGAGCCTGACATGGAGCTTGAACCCACGAACTGCAAGATCATGACCTGAGCCGAAGTCGGACGCTTAATTGACTGAGCCACCCAGGCGCCCCAATACTGAATTTTTAAAAGAATGAAAATGTGGGTGCCTGGGTGGCTCAGTTGGTTAAGCGTCCAACGCTTGATTTCGGCTCAGGCCTTGATCTCACAGTTTGTGGGTTTGAGCCACAAGCCGGGCTCTGCGCTGACAGCACCGGAGCTTGCTAGGGATTCTCTTTCTCCTTCTCTCTCCCCACCCCTCCATCACTCAGGCACTCTGCACTCTCTCTCTCAAAAGTAAGTAAATAAACATTTTAAAAAAGAGAGAGAGAATGAAAATGTACCAACCTCATTATGGGGAACATGCAGATTCAGAAGGGGCTTCTCTTCGTCCCTCCCTCTCCACTGAGACCACATCTGAGGATCAAGACTGAGAGGGACATACTTCGTCTTGGTCAGGATTGTGAGGCAGGCTTATCAACAGACAACACACTCCACCAGAAGTTCGGGGTGGTTTGAAAGACAGCTTTGGAAAGCTAAAAACGTTCCAGCTAAGAACACCTTCCTTACACACCTTCATGGAGCCAGCATTATTGTTTTATTCCTTCGGCCCAATTCTCAGCCCTTTTTAAAAATACAGCAGCCATTTGTGGGAGGAGGGACCTACGGAGCTCTTGGTGTTCCACAGTACTCAGCAGCAGTTAAAGGAATGGGCTCCAGATCTGGGCTTAGGGATTGGGGTCCTGGCTCTGCTACTCACTGGTGCGCGACCTTGGCAAGGTCATCTATCCTCCGCTTGAGTCCATCTTCTTGTTTGTAGGATGAAGGTCATCATAGTCCCTTCCTCACAGGCTTGCTGCAAGCATTAACTGAAATGACAGTGAGCTGGTTAGCACAGCGACTGACATGTAGGAGGCAATCAACGAATGTTAACACCGTTAGTCTTTAATACTCAAGTATAGTCTACTGGCTTTGTTCCTTGGGGGATGACAGAAATTTAAACATGGTTGGCTTTCAATTAACTGACCAAAGAGTCAGTGATTCCAGCATCTTCCAGTTGTCACCTGCCTTTTCTGTAACGTCACCCTCTCTCGGGCTGAAGCCATTCTCCCTCCTTATAAGATCAGCTATATTCACTGCAATGCTGCCTCTTCCCTCCTGTTTGTTAGGACCCAGGTCCCTCCCACACATGAAGTGAAGCAGCTTCACTTGGCCCAAAGGTTAGCCAATGGCCTGCCCTTGGCTTTGACTGGAAACTGATTTGGAAGGCAGAAACTACGGAGAGTTGTTTAAAAACCAAGTCCAGGGCTTGCTTGCTGAGGGCAAGGTGAATATGGCTGAAACCCTGGCCCTCTCCAGTGGCTATAAATTTGATTTAATCAAAAAAGCATGGGTTAAGGATTTAATAGAAGCCCATCTCCAGCCTGGAAAGAATGAAGGGTAAAAAGAGAGCGCTTATTGACATTTTTACTGCCTAGCAGGAGATGCATGTCTGGCCCAAGTGAGTGAATCAGGGAATCCATCAGCATTGGAAAATGGATGAGGTGCCAATCAATCTCTCTCCCACTAAAGTGCAGCTGGGCTGCATCACCCATCAAGCTGTTTGCCAGGTGAGCGCCAGCTCTGCTCCTAGACTTGCAGAGCCAGTAAGGAAACAGCTGGACTGGAATTTGGTTGAAAATCTATGAAAGGGATTTACTCTCTCTGCTCTTTGATACAGTCAGCCTCTGAGATCTGAATCTCCCGAGGATACAGGTGAATGGGGAGTGCTCTGCAAATTACCTGAAGGGGACAGGAGTTCCCCTCCCCACCCCAATTCCAAAATGGCTCCTCTACCATTAGAGTAGCTGCTTTGAGTTATTTTCAGGCAGGCTACGTTCCCATTCCTCTTTTAAAAATTATAAATATTTTTTTGGGGCGCCTGGGTGGCTTAGTCAGTTAAGCGTCCGACTTTCGCTTAGGTCATGATCTCATGGTTCGTGGGTTCGAGCCCCGCATNAAATGATTATAAACACTCTGGAGTGACAATGAGATAAAAATATCATCAGATACTAATGGCAGAGGCTGAATTGGTTTGCAGTCCCTTCTCCCAATGGGGTGAGCCACAAGCTGGTTGCTGGGGGAGGGATTTAGTAGTGGGTAGAACATCAGAGATGGCTGCAGACCAACAAAGGCCTCACTCCCCCTCCGTAGAGTCAGCCAGGAACTACATTTCCCAGCTCCCCTTGCCTTTGGATGGAGCTCCATGTTCCACCATTCTCTGCCAATGGAATGTAGGTGGACATGATATATGTCACTTCTGGACCAACATGGTTAAGTGTTAGGTATGTGATTCTCCACACCGTTCCCTCCATCTGACAGCTAACATCGGCCTTTGTTGGTGACACCAGGCTTGCCTTACTGTAGCACAAGGTGGCAAAGCCAGCATATGGAAGCCACTTAAGTCCCGGAGTCACCGGCAGAAGAAAATCGCCTGACTCAGGATGGACTATAATGGTGATTTGGGGCTGGTCTGCACAGACGTTAGTTTGTACAGACCTCAAGGGAGGGGCATTAGCAGGAAACAGGCCCTCACAGATGGGGCTGGGCGGTGTGTGCAATGGGCACGTTAGGGGGAGGAGAAACATGCACTCACACTGTGGTCAGGGATTCCCAAGGTGGCACCTCTCCAATTAGGTCACGTGAGATCACCTGACAAGCAAAAGGAACCAAGGCTCCAAACAGAAGTTGTTTTGTCAGAAGAAACTGAGTGATGGGTGGTTTTAAGTTTTTGATTTGGTTTTGATTTGACTTCATGAGGCCTGAAAACCATTCCAAAGAAGATGCAGCCTATCCCTGCACTTCCCTACATACTTGGAAATTGAGCTCCATAGAAAGCTCTCCTAGATCACACATATGCTAAGGCACTCATGTCGTAGTTTCAGAACCTCCAAACTGAGATTTAGACCAGCTGGTAATGGGAGGGAGACTAGGTGAACTTACTGATGGTAAATATTTTACACGTTTGTCTCCTGCCCCTGTACCTTTCCTACGTGCCGAGGACTATTCTAGGAACCTGGTATATAAAAGTAAGTGTCTGCTGAATAATAAATAAGACACTATTCAAAACCATTCATCTTCTCAGTCAATCAGTTAAAATATCTTCTAAGTGGCTTCTAGGCTAGCAACATTACCCCAACCTGCTGTCTCTATAAATGGGAGGGGGATGGGAGGGTGGAGTGTAGAATGTGAAAACCATCTCAGACAAAGCTCTCCTACACTGTAGTTCGGATTGGCCCAGATCTGAAGTAGACCATTCATTCCCCTGACAATTTCTTCCCTGAGCCTTCTTAGGATGATGTGGACGGGTGAATTAACTTGCCTCTTTTTCTAACGAAGGCTTTTCAAAGTCCCCATTGAAATACACACACACACACACACACACAGTGGGATAGAGAGTACTGAACACTCTAACAATCGCTGTTCTGAGAGGCAAACAACAGAAAACAACTCCAGCTAAAGTAAGCAGAAGAGAGATTTATCTGCAGAGCATTGGCCAGTTCCCAGAACTGATGGAAGTTTGGAGAATCAGGATCAGAAGAGAAAGACTACAAGAAATACGGCACTGAGAAGATCACACCCTGAGAACAGTTTTAACACATCACTGCTGACTCCACTGTCACTGGACTCCTGTCCGTATCAGCCACGGAGAATAATCGCGGCTCATCCTATGTGACTCTGTCACTCAAGTGTCAAAGTCCTAGGACAGGAACATCCACCTGACCCAGGCTGGGTCGCATGTCTACACCCTAGCTGCCAGGAGGCTAGGAGAGGCAGTAACTGCCACCATTTTCTCAAATGGGTTATTTGGAGATGAATGCATCAAAAACAACACGTCCACTGCAGTCTGTCCCTTTGGCTCCCCCACATTTCCTCGCACTAGGAACATAACACAACTAACTTTAAAACACCGCAAGTACTTTTAAGGCACCTGGGTGGCTCAGCTGGTTAAGCGTCCAACTTTTGATTTCAGCCCAGGTCATGATCTTATGGTTTGTGAGATCAAGCCCCACATCAGGCTCTGCGCTGACAGCACAGAGCCTGCTTGGGATTCTCTCTCCCTCTCTCTCTGCCCCTCCCCTGCTCTCTCTCTCAAAATAAATAAGTAAACTTTAAAAATAAATAAATAAGATACTGAAGTTACTTTCTTTTTAAAAATTTTTTAATGTTTTTTATTTTTTTGAGAGAGAGACAGACAGAGCATGAATGGAGGAGGGGCAGAGAGAGAGGAAGACACAGAATCCGAAGCAGGCTCCAGTCTCTGAGCTGTCAGCACAGAGCCCGACATGTGGCTCGAACCCAGGAACCATGAGATCTGACCGAGCCAAAGTCAGACGCTTAACTGACTGAGCCACCCAGGCGCCCCTGAAAATGTGATACCTAAATCTAACTGATTCCATTTTAGAATAAACCTCTGTCTTGAGAGTGAACTAGGCTCGAACCCAGTCCCAGGTTCTGCCCCTAGTTACTTCCCTAGCAACAGCAACAGCCAATCAGTTTAAAAGAGGTGCCTATATCCCAAGATGTTCCGGTTGGCAGTTTGCGGTCAGGCCAGATGGGCCAATCCAACTGGGTGCTGACAAGACAGGCTGTACCTATCAGGAAGCTGCCAGGAGGCTGCTAAGCTGGAACGCCCCAAATTCCACCGTAATCACAATAAAAAGCCCTGCGATCACAAGTTTGGGGCTCCATACCATCACCGCTGCATCGGGGTGCGTTGGAGTCCCTACTCGAGCTTGTAATAAAGACCCTCTTGTACTTGCATCTGTGTCAGCTCCTTGGTGGTCTCTGGGGACTCGCAAATTGGGCATAACAAAAGTACTTTCAATCCACCCCAAAGTGAAGCACCAACATGACACTAATTATCCAGCCGAAAGTCTATGATCTCTATACCATATCCATTCCATGTCTAAATCGGTTGCCATCCTGTCTTGATGTTCTAGGTACCTATTATCTAGATGTCCTGAGTGTTAAAGTATAAAACAATCACCATCAAGACCATAGACAGGCAAAAGAAAGGAAATCAATTAAAATTACAAACATACATATTAAATGACAAGGAAAAAGCAATAGTGAAGAATAGAGTTCATGCTTCCAAAACATGGTATTTATGTCTCCCAACTTTCACTGCTCATTCCAATTTCTCTTGCAGGATTCCTGGTGACTGCTATGCAGCTATTGACCCAGAAAATGCCTTTTCTTCTATTTCAATAAGCAAGAAAGCAAACTACAACAAAAATTCAAGACCCAAAGGAGTGCGCTTTCATCTGATAGGGACAATAGCACGCCTTCTCTGTCCTCCGGTGGGAAGATGTTGTACCATCAGCTCCGTGCCATCCTGCAGCACACAGGATGTTCTCCGTCCCGCCCTCCGGCAGGATTTACTCTCACCCACAGCACTGCCCTCCTGAAACCCCCAATAAAACCAGCAGACAACCCTGACATTCTGCCCCCCCCCCAGAAAGCAGCCTGATCTCAGAACTAGCATTGAATTATCCCCCAAAAGACGGAATTTTTCTTGCCCCCACTACACAGCTACTTCAGTAAATAGATGCAGTCCTTTCACAAAAGGTTTGAAGAAAGATTCATAGCACATGCTTGTGGCAATACTGCAGTATCTTCCCTCAAGGAGCCTTTCTTCCCTTTGTTTCAAAGACCTCTGGGGCTGGCAGCTGAGTCAGATTTAGGAGGAGGAGGTGAGGGTCACGACTTGACTGCCACCTCTTTAAGGGGACTTTTGTTTCTTTTATAGATCAAGCAAGGCCTTAGTGGGTACCTGTTTACTTCAGTTCTATGGTTCCTAAAATGAACCAACCCCCAAAGATGCATGTGGGTCAAAACATTCTGATGACTAATCTAACTATACACAGGTCACGATTTGGTAACCATCTTGATTCTCACATCAGCCTGTGCCATTCCAGAATTCTCTCACCCTGACTGAAATCAGGGAGCCCATCTCAGCTACAGTGTCTCCTACCAGCAAGTAGAGATATCCCACTGTGGTGCTTTTCAAAGATGTGGGGCACCTGGATACTCAGTCGGTTAAGCGTCCGACTTCGGCTCAGGTCATGATCTCATGGTTTGTGGGTTTGAGCCCCACGTCGGGCTCTGTGCTGACAGCTAGCTCAGAGCCTGGAGCCTGTTTCAGATTCTGTGTTTCCCTCTCTCCCTGACCCTCCCCTGTTCATGCTCTCTCTCTCTCAGAAATAAGTAAAACATTTTAAAAAAAAATTTTTTTTAAGATGCTAATACTCTCTCAGCAATCTATTTCAGGATACCTTAATGAAAAGTAATGTCTAACCCCTCTTGATGGCCATATGCAGTGTCACCCATAGTCCCAAGAAACCAGGTCCCTTGTGTTAGATTCTATACCTCAGACGGCTCCACTCAGGCCCTCCTCTGGGTGTGCCCCTCTCCATAGGGTAAGGACTCTCAGAAGTTTACACTAATCAACAGCTGTGGTTTCACCTGAAGTTTCAACTGGGTAGGAGTTGGGGGGTAGATCTGCTACTGAGCTCACTTGCTTATATTGTTATTGGCAGGCCTCAACCCTTTATGACACGAGCCTATAGAGTGACGCACAATATGTCAACTTGATTCTCCCAGGGATCTGAGAAAGTGAGGGAGAGAGAGCCCCAAGATTAAAACCACAGTGTTTTCATAAGCCAAATCTCAGAAGCGATATTGTGTCTGCTATACTCTATTCATTAGAAGGACATCCTCGATCCAGCCCAACACACGGGGAGGGAATTACTCAGGGATGTAAACATTAGGAGGCTGGCATTGGGGCAATCCCAGTACAACTTCCTTAGCGGAGTTCAGGAATATTCCCAAATGAAGATGTCTTTGTATAGGCAACAAAACAACAAATGTCCATGGCAAGTACCTAGGTAAATTAAGTACCCAAAGGTTAAAGAAACCTATAGAGACCCTGAAAAAGTAAGCTAAAATGTCATAGTATCATCTTAGAAGTTCTCCGTCTCACTCTTGTGTTGTTTCTGTAGATATTCGTGCAGGTCTGACCATTTATGTGTGCAGACACACAGTGCCCACACGGTGTGATTCAACACTACCAAGAAAATCTGCTTCCTGGGACTGAGGAAGCCTTGACCTCAGCTCCCATGCTTTCACTCTCTTGGTCTCACACTTGGTGCATTCCAGTAGTGGAAAGGTGTTCTTTGAGCACAAGGTTCTCCACTTAAGGCAAACATCTCGGAGTCTGTTAACACAGGAAAATTTTCTCAGTCGTTAGTGCCTTGGGGTGAATTTGGTGGCTCAGATCATTTGTAGAATATGTGTTTTAAATGTTTATTTGTTTATTTTGAGAGAGAGAGATTGCATGTGTGAGCACGCGTGAGCAGCAGAAGGGCAGAGAGAGAGAGAGGGAAAGAGAATCCTGAGCAAGTTCCGTGCTGTCAGCACAGAGCCCTACTCGGGGCTCGATCTCCCTAACTATAAGATCATGACCTAAGCCGAAGTCAAGAGTAGGATGCTTAAGGGACAATTATGACATGGTGATTCCAATCAAGGGGAGAGGAGGAGCATTGAAACAAGGTAAATCACAGCCATCCTTCATTCCCTTCAACATCTTGCCCACAGTTTTGAGTCCACAACAAACCATCATATTGTCCTTCTACATAGTGCTTGCTTCTCACAGTGACCTAGTGAGCTGGGTGTCACTTCCACTGCTTAATAGAGGAGGTGATGTGACTTGTCCAAGGTGACACAGCCATTCTGTGACTTCACAACAGAATCAGAATTACAGTCAAAGGGTGTGGATTCTAGCAGCAGTGCTCTTTGGCAATATCTTCCAGCCTAACAAAAGGGAGAGTGACAAAGTTGATGGGGGGGTAGGAAGTGACAAAGGGGGTCCTCCAGAGTGATCAGTAGAGGAAGACTCCTTCATGACAAGGATAACATCACTCCTTACAACACTCTAACAAGTAAAACAAATCCCTGCTTGAAGGGACGGCACACACCTTTGTAGGCATTAAGGATTTTGTAATCCAATCTCGAACATCAAAGCTTTGATTAGATGGAAACGAATGAACAAGCAACAAACAAAAAACATCCTCTTAAATACAGAGAACAAATGGGTGGTTGCCAGGGTGGCGGATGGGTGAAATAGATAAAGGGGATTAAGAGGTACAAACTTCCGGGGCACCTGGGTGGCTCAGTCCATGAAGCTCAGGTCACGATATCGCGGTTCCTGAGTTCAAGCACCACACTGGGCTCTCTGCTGTCAGCACAGAGCCGGTTTCAGATCCTCTGTCCCCCTCTCTCTCTGCCTTTCTCCCACTCACACCCACTCTCTCTCAAAAATAAAATGAACATTAAAGAAAAAAAGAGGTACAAACTTGAGCTGTAAAATAAATAAGTCACGAGGACGAAAAGTACAGCATAGGAAATATGGTAATAATAATACCGAATAACATTGTGCAGTAACAGATGGGGACTACGCGTCTCATGACAAGCATTGCATAACGTATAGAATTGTCAAATCCATATGTTGTACTCCCGAAATGAATATAACATTGTATGTTAATTATTCCTCAATGTTTTTAATTTTTTTAATGTTTTCTTTATTTTTGAGAGAGAGATAGAGACAGTGTGAGAGGGGAAGGTCAGAGAGAGAGAGGGAGATACAGAATCTGAAGCAGGCTCCAGGCTCCGAGCTGTCAGCACAGAGCCCGACGTGGGGCTCGAACTCATAAACCGCGAGATCATGACCTGAGCCAAAGTGGGACACTTAACTGACTGAGCCCCCCAGTAACCCCTATATGCCCTTTTTAAAAAACTGATCTGCTTTCAATTTCACAGCAAACCTGCAAGGCAGGTGTTATGTTTGAAGCTCTGAGTGACTGGGTAACTTGCCCAGGGTCAATCCGCTGACAAATAGAGGACCGGGGACCTGCTGACCTCAGAGGACATGCTGCACGGTGTGTCACTCAGACAAGTCTCACTCTTTTATCTTCTCTAGAGTGCAGTTGACCTTTCAACAACCCAAAGGTTAGAGGTGCCGACCCCCCACCAGCCAAAAACCCACACTCAATTTTTAACTGCCCCAAAATCTTAACTACTAACAGCCTACTGTTGATCCAAAGCCTTATGCATAATACAAATGGCTAATTAAAATATTTTGTCTGTATTCTTACAATAAAGTAAGCTAGAGAAGATAATATTATTTTAAAAATCATAAGGAAGAGGAAAGACACTTACTGTTCTGTATGTATTTATCAAAAAGAATCCGCATGTAACTGCATGCACATAGTGTAAACCCTGTTGTTCAAGGGTCAGCTGGATGTGTCCAGGACAGTGTGCTTGCTGAGGATGCAACACACTGTCGGTTGGTTTGGTTTGTCTTTAGAGAAATCACCTGGGCGAGAGTTAAGAAGACAGGCTCTGGGGGCTCCTGGGTGGCTCAGTAGGTTAGGCATCCGACTCTTGGTTTCAGCTCAGGTCATGATCTCATGGTTTGTGAGTTCAAGCCCCACATCAGGCTCTGCGCTGACAGTGCAGAATCTGCTTAGGATTCCCCCCCTCTCTCTCTGCCCCTCCCGCTCTCTCCCTCTCTCAAAATAAATAAGTAAACTTTTAAAAAAGGAAAAGAAGACAGATTCTGGGAACACCTGGCTTGCTTCATCAGAGGAGCATACAACTTTTGATCTCAGGGTTGTGAGTTCAAGCCCCATGTTGGATGTAGAGATAATTTAAAAATAAAATCTATAAGAAGGAAAAGGAAGAGGAGGAGGAGAATGAGAGGAAGGAGGAGGAGGAGAAGAAGAAGGAGAAGGAGGAGGAGGAGGAGGAGGAGGAGAAGAAGAAGAAGAAGAAGAAGGAGAAGAAGAAGAAGAAAGAAGAAATGAGAAGAAGACAGATTTTTGAGGAAGAATTGTTTTGATCCAAATTCCTACTCATTACTACTGCATGACCCTGAACAAACTGCTGCCCTTTGCTGTGCCTCAGTTTTTCTCCTCTGTAAAATGAGAATAAGAACTCCCGTCTCATAGGATTGTTGTGAGAAATTAATGAATTGCTCATATTAAACATTTAGAGGACTGAATCTCACTTGCTATCCTTAGGTACAAGCTATGCTTCCGAGGGTGCTGATTCTGTTATGGGGAATACAATCTGTCTTAATGATGGACAATGGAGGCATCAAAACAGACCAGCAAGGAAAACTTGGGGAACAGAGGAGATGCTTGGCCCTAATCAAATCAGCTCCATAAATGGGTCTTACTGTTCGTCCAAATCGACCACGCCCCCAAGCATCTGTCTCTCCCGACTGCACAGGACCTCTGGGGTCCGGGCAACCCCTGGGGTATTGGGCGGAGGGGTCACTCCGGACGGCTGGGCCTGCAGACGGGGGGCGCACCCGGCGCCAGGCCCACGGCGCCATGCAGCTGCGCCTCGCTTTCCATTTAGCTTATAATAGCAGATATGAAAATTTCATCAACTCTCTGCTTTACTCTTGTGAAATATTAAACGTTAATAAATTATTAAGCTCCGTGTAAAATACTACAAATGTTCATAGATCTCATCAAGAGGTACTTCAGGAGCGCGTTTGTTATAGGGCTATTTCGGGCCAAGCAATCTACTCTGATAAGGGGTGCCTTTTTTCTTCTTCTTCCATTATTTGTGCTCCTTGCTAGGGAAATGTCTATTTTGGGATGGGGGGGCGGCAAAGGAGCACAGAAATAAAGAAACAGGTGGTCTGTCGGTGCCGCTGTTTCTCGAATCCAGGGGTGGCCGTGGGCAGGATCTGGAGTCTGCGTGGGAAGGGGTGCTAATTGGGTGCGGCCCAAACTTTGGGGAGATGGGAATCCCCAAGTGACCTTAACTCTCAGCCCCGGAAGCAAGGCACTCACCTCGGCCTGCGCTGTGGCCCAAGGGGGCTTGGCGGCCTAGGAAGTAACGTTTGGTGAACTGAGTTGCCTCTGCTTTCCCGGGAGGCTGGGGCTCTTCCCCAGACAGAACGCAGCTGCCTGTGTCGCCAGCTCACCCCATGGGCACGTTCCCGGGGGCACAGCGAGCGCGGTGCCCCAGGAAAGACAAGCAGGGGACCGTACAGAAGGAAAGGTGAGGCAAGCCCTGCTGCTGCTCGGCTCACCCTCCCCAGGCCTAGCCTCCTGGACTCATCTGGGTGAGAAGAAGAGAGAAGACTCCAGAAGCAGCCGGGAATGGAAGGCCCCACTGCAGCGCACCAGCGACTCTGTGTAGGGCCCTGTCTTGAACAGAGAGGAGGGTACTTTCCCCTGCTTTGTCACAGATCGCCATATCGCTCAGCACACGGGTCACAGTCAACTGCTGATGGAGCTCGGGACACAGGACAGCGTGGAGCCCCGATGAGGCTGGTGGCACCAGACACAGGCGGGGTGGAGCATCAGAAGGACGCTGTGCCGCAAAGAGACATCAGCGCCTTGCCACGCATCTGGGGACAGCCCTGCCACCACCCTTCCTCCCCCCGACCTGAGGCTGCCCCTTGCACCTCCCCCTCCTGCCTTACCCCAGGAGGTCCTCCTGGCCGGGCAGTGCAAGTATCCTTCACTCTGCCATCCTGCCTCTGTTTCTAACTCTCCGTCTCTGTGTGTGTATCTGCTCATGCAATTTATCTTGTAAGTCAGAGCATCTTACCTAAGCAGCAGAGAACTGACCAGACTGGTTTTGCCCACAGTAGAAAGCTAACCTGCTGTAACTTAGCACCTGACAGCACTTCTTGCTTGCTGCACACTCGGCTGGCGGTGGGAGGGTGCAGGAAACCAGCCCGTTCATGCTTTCAGCACTTCCTATATCTCCTCTCCTGTGGATGCCTCATGCCACTGCTCTAGAAGTAGTGTCCCCATCCCCCCATGTAACATCAATGGGAGGAGGGGCCTGTTTCTCTCACATAATGAGAAGTCCAGACCCAGCAACTGCCAACAGCCTGGCACCAGCTATGCTTCCCCACTCCCTCCCTTAGCCGGTGGGCTTTCACACTGCTCTCAGTTCTTGGTAACAAGATGGCTGCTGCAGCCCCAGCCATCGCCTGGTGGGGGAAAGGGGGAGTCGCTTAAACACAGACCTTTATTCTTTCACAGTTCGGGGGCTGCAAGTCCAAGACGAAGGCAACACAGGGTTGGATCCTTCTGAGGGCTCTCTCCTTGGCTTGTAGACGGCCGCCCTCCCCCTGTGTCCTCACGTGGGCTTCCCTGTGTGTCTGCGTCCTAATTGCCTGTTCTCATAAGGACACTGTGCTACTGCATTAGGGCCACCTTCATGACCTCCTCTTACCTTGGTTTCCCCCAGAGGGCCCTGTCTCCAGAGGCAATCACCTGCGGAGGGACTGGGACAGAGCCGTGTCAGGAGGGGTGGTGGGAAGAGGCGAGTGTGACGCGGGAGAGGCTTGCAGGAAGGAAAAGCCATCATTCTGCCCCACCTCCTCCACACCAGCCACACAGGTGTACCTCCCCCATCCCCTCTTCCCTGCTGGCTCCTGTCAGGGACATCAGGGACAAACCACCACGGAGGAGAATCTCTGCGGGAAGAGAGGGAGACGCCGGACAGAGAACTGTCCACAGCCGTCGGGGTGGGATGGGCGAGGGGAGAAGAGAGAGAGGAGTCTAGGGGTCCTCGGTGCGAAGCTCTGGCTGTGCCCCGGGGCTCTGCACACTTCCGGGCAGGGAGAGCTGTGTGAGCGGGGCCCAGCTTGCATGCGGATCACCCAGGAATGCTGAGCTCCCAGAGAAATGAATAGGCGTTGGTTCCTTAGAAAGGTTTACACAAAGGGTCTAGGAAACGCTGGCTGCAATTATATGAACTTGACCCTTTGCATGGAGCCTCTCGGCACCGACCCGCAGGCCTGAGCACTACAGACACTGTGCTGTGTCCACCTGTCACCTCCCAGCCCTCATGGTTCTGTCTGTCCCTCCACATCTGTCCCAACACCAGTCCTGCAGTGAAAACCATCTGGAAGCTGCGACAGCCCTCCAGGTAAGGAATGGGCGACACTCTCGAACTGGCCACAGCTTTATTTTATTATTATTATTTTTTTTACAAATAGTTTATTGTCAAATTAGTTTCCACATAACACCCAGTGCTCATCCCCACGAATGCCCTCCTCCATGCCCATCCCCCCTCTGGCCACAGCTTTAAAAGCCGCTCTGTTCGACAGAGCCCCCAGCCAGGATCGTGCCGTCCAGAGGTCCCCATCTCTGCTTGGGTCCTGCCTTCCACTCGGTGAGGTGTACCTGCTGTCTCGTCTCATCACCCGCCTCCCCTCACCCAGTGTTCAGGACCTCCCACATGGGGTTCTGCCTCCAGCCTGGCCTGTGCCTGTCACTCAGACACCCGCGAGGTCCTTGCAAGGGAGGCATCCTGCTGCCAGATGACAAGTTCATCAGCGACATTTCTGACAGAGGCAGAGGTATAGAGCATCCCAGGGTCCCCGTCTGGCACCTCCCCACCCCGGGTTGGCCCCGTTCAGATGCCCAGACTCAGGATTATCAGGATTATCAGGATTATTGGCACCTTTGCACAAATCAAAAAAGATTCTCCTTCACAAGACACTTCATTTCCATGTACTGTAAAACTGTCGTCATTTTCTGGTATTTATTAAAATAAGACATTTTACTTCCACTTTCCATAATAACATACAAATCTATGGTTCCTGAGGATGCTGACAGCATGGAGCCTGCTTGGGATTCTCTCTCTCCCTCTCTCTCTGCCCCTCCCCCACTCACACACACTTGCACCCACTCTCTCTCTCTCTCTCAAAAAATAGCATTAAAAAAGCTCCTTCCTCGTTAGTATAGTGGTGAGTATCCCCACCTGTCACACAGGAGACTGGGGTTCGATTCCCCGATGGGGAGAAGCGCGCTGCCCTTGGAAACTAATTTGACAATAAACTATTTGTAAAAAAAAAAAAAAAAAAGCAATTTGAAAAAAAAATAAAGGAAACAGAATGCCTTAAAAAAAATAGCATTAAAAAAAATAAAATAAAGAAAGCTGTCCTTTAAGAAAACCAAAGCTTCTATTAGGTGAATGGTACTCTCTCTGATGTGGCAACCTTGAGCAATGCACAACCTGCACTACTGTACACAGAGGCCTGCCCAGCCCTCTGTCTGCTAGTGCTAGAGCTGTACCCTGAAGACTTGCCTCTTCCCTCCCCTTATAGTTGTGGACAGAACCACCTCTGCAGACACATGAACACACACACAAAGATATATGAGCCCGCTGCCCACCTGCTTTCCAGAGCCATCTGCCCCTTGGATGTCTTCTTTGAGAAGCCAAATCAGCACCAGAGGCACCCTGACCCACCTTGCCCGTCAGAGAGCCCATACCCTGTGCTCAGGGAAACCCCTGGGGGTCACTGTCCCCTGTCATCTGTCCAACGTTCCTCCCCCAGGATGAGTATAATTCTCCCTGGAAGAATAGAAGCCCCAGCATTCCTCAGTGCTCTGCTCAAAGCCACCTCCTTCAGACTGTACTGGCCATGCCAAGTGAGTGTGACTGCTTCCTTCTCCCGATCTCTATGGCTCCCACGTGCCTCTGATTCCTTATTAACTAGCTGGTACCTTAATGTCCTGTTTCTTCCGCTCAACAGAAGGTGGGCTCTTTAAACATGGTCCTCCTTCCCCCACCCCTATAGTTGCAGGGGTGTCCCAAGCCCTACAGCCTGGCCCCAGGGTGGATGCCCTGCCCAGCAACGATAATGCTTCTGTCATTCTACACTAACTTGGTGTCACACGTAGTGAGCTCAGGGCCAGAGAAGCAGGACCCAATGGGCAAGCTTTTGTCCTCAAGCCCAGAGGAGGGGGTGGGCAGGAAGACATGGCTCTGGGGACCGCCCGAAATGGAGTGATGGGTGCAGTGGCTGCGTGGCTCAGTTGGTTGAGCATCCAACTCTCAATTTTAAGTCAGGTTGTCATCTCTCAGTCATGAGATTGAGCCCTGTGTTAGCTCAGCATGGAGCCTGCTTGGGATTTTCTCTCTCTCTCCCCATTTCTCTGCCCCTCTACCCTGCTTGTACTCTCTGTCTCTCAAAATACATATTTTTTAAAAGGAAAATGTAGTGATGTTTAAGAAAGAAGCTACTTTTCTTTTTGAGCAAAGGACACTGCTTGCATCTTATATTATCCTGCTTCCTGAGAATAATGTTGTCCGAAGGCCATCAGCTCCCTCCTGAAAACCAGGCCTCCCTGGTGCCTGATTTTCATATTCCTCTTGGCTTCACCTGCATGGAGGATGCTAGAAGGCATCCTTCCTTCCCCAGGGAGTGGAAACTAATGGATGCCTAATTCAATAGCTCTCACACTGTAAAGCACTGGCTAATAAAAAGCATTTATAGAAAATTCAGTGGAGAACTTTACATCCATACTCCCTCAATAAAAGCCTGATCATCTCCAAATGTGACATGCTCACGTGGGTCCGAGTGGCTGGCTGGGCCCAGCTCCAGACGCACACTAGATCATCCCACAGGCGCTGGCCTGCCTCACCTCTCCCCTCTGCAGCCCTCGAACTTGGCTGCCTCAACTCTTGCCCTGGCCAGGCCTTGAGGCCAGGTGGGGGCCTCCGCATCTTCCCTCCCTCTACCCACTCCTGCAGTTAATAAGCTCATAATAAGCCCTCACTGTTGCACAGAGCAGTCTTACTGCTTGAGGTCAAGGCCAGCCACGCTGCCTTTGCCTAGCTCATTAATCTGCTTGTCCTGAACGCGAGTCCCACCAATATTTCCATTTGTTGGAAGAAACTGAGACAGAGAGCCGAAGCAATCTGCCCAAAGTCACAGAGTCAGGCTCTGGACGCTACGTTCTTCAGCACTGTGATCTCACGCCCCCTACTGGTCGATTAGTAGACTGATCTGATTTGTGTCTAACACTTTTGGGTGACTTGCCCCAGGCTCTGTCCTCCCCAGCCCCACCTTCCAGCTGAGTCCTACAAAGAGAGGTGAGGATTCCAGAACTCATGTGACCACTTCCCCAAGGCCCAAGAATTAAGGCATCCCAGCCAGAGAGTTGAATGTAACCACCGTGGGGCCAGCTCTAGGCAGGGATGACCTTGGGCTCTGTGCCCTCCAGAGAGCCCTGGCAGCCCTGGGCCACTCTGGGAACCTGGTGGGGAAAGCGACAGGCCTTCATGTCCCGCCTCCTGCCAGACACACCCAATAGCAGGGGGTCAAAGAAGATGTGGCCACACTACCCTATTCCAGCCTCCCAAGTCTCCCCCTTCCCAAGAGGGTTGGGCATCCAGGGGGAGGAGGGCCTGAGGAAGACTCAAAGGACAACATAAGGAAACTGAGGTTTGAAGGGTTGTTTCTGATTTGCCCAAAGCCTCAGAATTACATAGAAGCCCAGTTAGGACTCAAAGTACCCTTGGCCGATTCCCAACCTACCCTCCTTTCCTTGAACCCTGCAGAATAAAACCTAGGCTGCTGTGTGCTCTTCCGGGCACGGAGCAGGCCTCTCTGAGCTCCCAGACACCTGCCTTTCAGGAGGGAGCCTCCGGCAAGCTGAGGGCAAAGCACAGGCTGGCGCACCCCTGAACCCCCAAGTGGGAGCTGAGCAATAATCCTCAGGGACTCCAGGCTGCCCAAGAACCAAAGAAAGGACAGAAAACAAATGGTGAAACTTATAAGAGCCTCTATGCATTTACAAATATCTTAGTACAATTACCAGGAAAGGGGGGGGGGCAATTTTATCAATAGCCTAGAATCCAGAAACTCCCTACTGTCTTAATGTTAATACTTTTCTAGAGGGAAAAACAACCGTAGCTTGATGATAGCTAAGCTTCTAGTAATCCAGGAGTCCTTATCATATGAGGATCCCTTTAAGAAACTTCTTCTTGACCTTACCTACCTCAGCTCCATAGTCTATAACCAGTCATTCTTCACATGCCCAGCTCTTTCTGCCCACGGGTCTTGTCCCCGGGCTTTAATAAAAATCACCTTTTTGCACCAAAGACGTCTTCAAGAATTCTTTCTTGGCCACCAGCTCCAATCCCCACCATCACCCCCAAAACCTAATCACCATGACTTCTGTTCCCACCCAGCCTCTGTCCAGGGCCTCTGCCCTCTTTGATTCAATGCCTCATGTATCTACTCGCCCAGGAAGCCATCCCCAAAGCCTGAGGTGGCACAAAGCGCCCCATCACCCATGTCCCCGAGGCTCCATCCCTCACCGCTCTGCACAGACACCCACTCCCGCTCTGCCTTCTCACAGGAGGGGGCCTCTTCGAGGGTGGGGGGTGCGGTGTCCCCTTCTCATGCTTCCGGGACAAGGGCTGGCACCCACATGCCAAAGGAACACAGCATCACACTTTGGGCCTGGGCGTGCAAAGCCTTAGCATGGCTGACCGGGAATGCAGCAGAAAGGGACAGAAGGAAGCATGGTGGGCACCACCAGCATGAGGAGTCCTCCCCCATCCCAAAATGGTCTCTCTCAGTGAAATCTTTCTGGTGAGTTCAAACTCCGACTGGTTTAGGAAAAGCCATTTCCAAAGGCAGCGTGTTAGACCTAAGGGAGATGTGGCATGCACCAGGGTGGCCTTTGCCCAGGGAGGACCCCTTTGAAAAGCCTTGGGAGGACCCCGGGCCAAGAGCAAGGGACTGGCTGGGATTGTGCCATGGACTGACAATGGGGGGTGGGGGGCAGTGCCTGGCTCCCAGAGAGGAAATGGTAATGCTGTTCAACCACCAGAAGAGACAAGATGGCTCCGGGCCACACCAGGAACCAAATCAGGACCATAGGGGAAGTTCCAGGGAGGCCGATTTGCTTGTCATAAGGAAGAACATTCCAGAAATTGAAGCTTGCTAACTAGACCCGAAAGATGTCAGCTCCGTGAGAGGAGGGACTGCTTTGGTCTTAGCTGCCACTCTACCCCTGGCTTGGGACAGTGGTGGGCACACGGCAAATCCTCAGTGATACCTGCTGAATGAATGAGTGGATGGGTGCCCCATGGACACAATGAGCTTGCCCTCAAGGGACACATGTGCAACACCGTCTGCCGGGCAGAGGGCCCTGGGCCTGGTGAGTGCTGAGGCACTGATTGAATGCACCCCTCCAAGAAGCATTCTCGGCCCAGGACACCGTGACCCATTGGCACCGGCCTGGTGAGCCTCCAGCCAACTACTCACGACCAACCCCTTGTCCTTTCCCTCCGTGAGCCCTGCAAGGTCTAGCCCAGGGCACATCCACAGCACATGTGATGCAATGTTTGGTCCCTGCTCCATTCCAGGCCACAGCCCACTAAGCCACTTAGGTCCAGTAGGGCTTGACTTCAAGATGACTCTGTATACGTTTTGTAGGCAAATTATAGCTCCTACAGGTTTCTCCATCCAACCTGTAGGTACTGAAATAGATAGTGTAGGAAATGGGGGCTCGGTCTATAATGCTATCTAATTATTGGAATCAAACCTTATACGCAATTCCTGCCTTATAAACCCTATTCCCTAGGTCTAGGATCCTAATGTTTTAGCAGATCTTAGACATCCAGTTTATACATCTCTGAGATTCTATTTTAAAGTTCACTGGTCACTGAAGTGAACAGTCTTGGCACCCCTCCTGGCCCACGGCAGGCCCTCATTACACGCTAGCTGACGAGCAGCACGGGGGAGAGAAAGCCTATATTCTGTTCAGTGTGCTGTTATCATGGGCGACTGGGTGCCCATGAGCCCCCAAAACCAATTCAAAGTCATGACCTATAAAAGCAAGAGGATTACGCAGACAGCAGTCTGCCTGGAGCCCTGAGACACCATCCAGTCCCATCCACAAAGAACAAGGAGTCCCCTGTTGGGAGGACAGACAGGCCCAGAGCGCATGGTGGCCTAACCACTCACCAGCTGCATCATCCCGGTCAAGTGACCTCACTTTTCCAAGCCTCAAATTGCTGGTCAGTCAATGGGACTAATTCCTCACTACTTCATGGGTGGTGGTGAGAATGTGCCTCTCACAGACCACATGCTCAGTGGGTGGTGGCCATTATCTTCCAGGTGAGGAAGCCAGTCAGCACGCGCACGGGCCATGCTCTGTTCTGGAACAGGTCAGGTCCCAGAGACTCGGAGGCGTCTCCTAAGTCCCGGCAATGAGGACCAGAGACCTGTGGCTCAGTATTAGACCCCTACTTCCCTTCAAGGGCTGACTGTTCTTCCAATCTAGCCCCTCCCCCGGCCCCTCCTCTCCTCTCTGCTTCTGAACCGTCAGGGAGGTTTTCTCGCCTCCTGGGGTTCCTGAGAGCTTGCTGGAGAGCCCCTGGTCACAGCCTCAGCCCCAGCAGGTTAAGGCCTGTATGAGGTTTGATTTTTTTTTTTATTAGATGAGCCAAATGGGGTGAAGAGAAATTCTACCTCCTCCAGCCTCCCCCCTCCCACCCCAGAAACATTTGCTTCATCACGCCAACCACGATTAAGTAATTTACTTTTGTTCTTTCATCCATACTGGAGAGGCATTGTCTAAACCAGTGCCTTGTTCAATTAAAGAGAACACTTCTTGGCAATAGTTTCCGGCAGGGCTCTTATGAGGCGTAGAGGATCCTGGCTTTGGGAGAGAACACAGGTGACGTTGCTGACATTTCAATTAGCTTTTACTTTACTTGGGGAATTTATGCCTTTCTCCGACGTAATTACATCCTGAGCTGGCCTGCAGATCCTCCGCCCTTCAAAGTCACTCTCTGGGGACGCCTGGGTGGCTCAGTCGGTTAAGCGTCAGACTTCGGCTCAGATCATGATCTCATTGTTCGTGGGTTCAAGCCCTGCATCGGGCTCTGTGCTGACAGCTCAGAGCCTGGAGCCTGTTTCAGATTTTGTGTCTCCCTCTCTCTCTGACCCTCCCCTGCTCATGCTGTCTCTCTCAGAAATAAATAAAACATTAAAGAAAAATTCAAAGTCACTCTCTGGCCTCACCTCCTCCTACAGGAAGCCTTCCCTGGCCCCTCCCCCCCACCTCGATGACCCTCTGTGTTCTGGCCCCCCGACAACAATGCCTGTTACTCTGCTCTGAGGGCCTCTGATAAGTCTCTCATGGGGCCTCAGAAACCAGCAGGTTCCCGAATACACAGCCATACAAGGCTAGTGGCAAGTGGAAGGGGATCGTCAGGTGCCGGGGAAGGGGTGGGGAGTTGTTGCTTAATTAATGGGTGCAGAGTTTCAGTTGGGGTGAGAGAACCTTCTGGAGACACATGGTGGTATGGTTGTACAACAGTGTGGCTGTACTAGAACTGACCAGTTGAAAATGGTTAAAATGGTAAATTTGATGTGATGTGTATTTTACCACAATAAGAAGACATAGATTCTACCTGGTAGGATGGATGTGAGGCTTAGATGAGAGCATCTGAGAGTAGCGCCTGGCATTGTGACTGCACTGACCACATACCAGCCATCCCAATAGTAACCCTTTCCTTCCTTGATCCTGGGATTCTGACCCCTGGCTCCTCTCCCTGACCGTGGCCTTCCCTCAGAGGAAAGCTTGTAAGAGTCTCAAGCCTCACATGAAAAGATGCTCACTCACTCATCGTCGGGGAAACACAAATCAAAGCCATACTGAGACATCACCTCACACCTGCCAGAAGGGCTAAAATCAACAACACCAGAAACAACAAGTGTTGGCGAGGATGTGGAGAAAAGGGGACCCTGGTGCTCTGTTAGTATGAATGCAAACTGGTGCAGCCACTGTGGAAAACAGTATGAGGATTTCTCAAAAAACTAGAAATAGAATCACCCTATGATCCAGTAACTTCGCTTCTGGGTATTTACCCAAGGAAAACGAAAACAGTAATTTGAAAAGATACATGCACCCCTGTGGTCATTGCATCATTATTCACAGTAGCCAAGATACGGAAGCAACCTAAGTGTCCGTCAATCGATGGATGGATAACGAAAAGGGGGTGTATGTAAATAATGGAGTATTATTCACTCATTATGCATGAAATCTTGCCATTCATCAGAACGTGGATGGACCTAGAGGGTATTATGCTAAGTGAAATAAATCAGACAGAGAAAAACAAATACCATATGATTTTACTTATGTGCAGAATCTAAAAAAAACAAAATGACAACAAAAGTAGAAACAGACTCATAAATACAGAGAACAAACTGGTTGGTTTCCAGAGGGGAGGAGGGGCAAAAAGAGGTGAAGGGGTTTAGAGGCACAAACTTCTGAGTATAAAATAAATAAGTTACAAGGATAAAGTGTACTGCATAGGGGACAGAGCCAATGATATTGTCATAACTTTGCACAGTGACAGCTGGTAACCACACTTATGGCGAGCACCACGTAATGCATAGACTTGTCAAATCACTATGTTGTACACCTGGAACTTATATAAATAACATTGTATGTCAACTATACTCCAATTTAAAAACTTTTTAAAGAATCCCAGGTCTTGAGCCCCCTCCTCCCTCCGACTGAAGGCTCAGCTCCCAAAGATGGCTTTGACCATCATCTCCACCCACAGTCCTTGTCAGTATGCACACATGCAGCATCCCACCAGGGTGAGCCCGGCTTCTGAAACAATTCCTCCGGCACCAAGGTTCTGGCACCAAAGTCATTATCAACTGTAAGCAAGAGGAAAACACTGAGGGCACGGAGAAGAGAAATAACATGCCCGGTCCACATCGCCGGCAAGTGCAGCGCCAGGGTCCAGTGCTAGTTCTCTGTAACCCCAAAGTCTAAATTCTTTCTACTAAGTGGCCATGCTCTCACCCCAAGGGGAGAGAGTAAATAGCACCCAATTGGTCTCAAGGCTACACTTCTAACACTATCAAGTAAGACTAAGCGGTCTTCCTGGAAGAGAAGCTGCCTTCTAAGCTGCCTTCATCCATTCCCTGGAAACTGGGGGAAATGGAGCATAATTTCCTTCCTCTGCCTTTCTCCATGACCACTATCCCCTGGCTTCTTCTAGAAAACTCCTATTCATCCTTCAAAACCCATACAAAATGTTACCTCCTTTGAGAAAAGTTTACTGATGTCCCCACCCCTTAGTTTAGATTAGCTATCCCTCCTCTGTGTTTCTAACCTTTTCTCTAACCTCCTACTTCTAACTCTGTAGTTGATGTCTGCTCCTCTGTACAAGATTCCCAGCTTCCTAAGGGCTATGTTTTACTCCCGAAATCACCAAAAGAGGGCTTTTCTGCCCTGCCTTCTTTTCCTAGTCTATGGAGCCAACCAAAGACAAATGGATCCCAAGTATAAGGTGAGAAGGAGCAGGGGAAGAACACAAACTGAAGGCCAACCAGAACTCTGAAGGTGCAATCAGGCTGAGATTTTGAGACTGAAATGTCCCAGACATGGATTTCAAAAGTACATGAAACCTTGCAAACCATATTCAACCCATTTCCAGGCCTGTGTCATCTAAACTAACCATCCCCTCACCCCTCCCCTACCCGGATAAAGACCCTGGAGTCAGACTTGGCCCCCTCAGAACGTCCCTGTCTGCAGCCCCAGGTGTGAGAATCACAGGCCGTCCAGACAGATCAAGCATCTTGCGATAATTTTTCCTTGAAGCGAAAGGGAAGGTAATGACACACAAAGCCGCGTTAATGCAACATTAAGATAAAAAAATAAATTATTCATAAGCATGAGAATAATGTCAAGTGCCGTGAATGTTTTAATCACAGACAGTAATACTCCTTTCTGCAACAATGGACTTTGTGTGCGGTCACTGAAAACATGTGTTACTGCCAAGAGCCCAGACACGTGTGCAGCCACTGCAGGCTGTTCTTTCCCACGGGCGAAAGGAAGTCCCCAGTCTCTGAACCCAACACCACAGAGATATTTCCTCCACCTGCAGCCGATGCGAGGAAGCCCAGCATTAGGTACTTTCCTACCTTGGTTGCACATTAGATCCTCCCAGGAAGTTTTTTCAAACCAAGACCTAAGCCCCAGACCCAGAGGGGCTTACTTACTACATCACGCTGCCCACTGCCCATCCCCCTGGGTCCACCCACCACTGCCCATCCCCACCACCACCACCAGCCCCCTCCCTGCTGCTAGGTTCCGGGCTCTTGCCACTTTGCATGGGAATCACTACCCAAGCCCTCCCTCTGCCTTCTCCCAGCCCAACCCCTGCAATCTTTTCTGCACCCTAAAAGGGACCAGAGTTAGCTCTGTGATGGGGGAGACACCAGAACTAGACAAAAGGCATAGGTCTTGGGGAAAAGGGACCTCCCTGTGGCCTCACGCAGCATGGGGGAGGCCTGTAGCCAGCAAGAGGATGGGAAGGGCCCGGAGATGAGATCTGGTACCTGGATTCAATCATTCCAGTTACTCAGTGGTCAAAGCATCACTGCTCTGGCCAGATCAGATGCTGGACACACAGGGACAGAGAGGAAAAGCCATCTCTGTCATCAGGAAGCCTGGGTCCAGGGGAGAAAACCAGCACATACCCAGAATGGCTGTGTATGTGAGCAGTGCCCAGGGAGTCCCGGGGTGGCGCCCGGCCCCGCCTTCTGCAAGGGTTGCTGTCCTCGTATGCATCCCCTGGATTTATGGAGCACTCCCCCACCCTCTCTCTCTCTGAAGCCTCATGACTCTGAAACACAGGCACTGTCACAGACCCCATTTACAGATGGGGACACTGAGGCTTGGGAACACTGAGTAACTTGCCCAAGGTCGGGGGTGTTTCCAGCCACACTCCCAGAAGCACCAACAGGAATTAGATGAGCAGGTGAAGTGAAGGGGGTTTAGGGGTCGCTGGTCCTCAAGCAGAGGTCCCCACCTGCCCATGGTCCCCACACCCTCAGCATCTCAGCAACAGCACTTCCTGTGGCTGCAGACCCTTGGAGAGGTATGACGAGCTCTCCCTGCCTCCCAGCCCAGCCCAGTCTGGCTTCCCAGTTGGTTCACCCCAGTTGGGGCCACGCCCATCTGAAGTGCTCACGGTCCTCTCTGAACTTCTCTTCCACAGGCCCCAGCCAGGGTTCAAGAGGAATTTAAACATCTGAGCCTCACCCAGTTAACTGCAGCTGATAAAGGGGGTGCAGGGGACAACCTCCATTTGGTGGCGTGGGGCTTTTCCCTTTCCTGCCACAGAGGCAAGGACGCCAAGCAGGGAATGCTGGCCGAGGGCCTCTCTCCATCCCTGGCTAATGGGGGACGTTGTGGTCTCTGAGCATCTGAGGATGTGCGCATGGCTTAGAACGTTTTTTCATGTGCTCCATTCAGAACAGCTGGTTCAAGTGAACAATGCCAAGACCTCGACCTGTAAGTGCAAGCTGGCTTTGCGGGTGTGTGCTAGGGCCAATGGGGATAGGAGAGGGGGCATTGGGAGGTTCTGTTTCCTGGGTATGTGGGTGGTAACTTCAGCCTCAGGAGTCCTCCATTCCCACAGCCTCTGCTTTCTGAATTCTCAGTTACGTTCAGTGCATCACTGTCATGAACCAAATGTCCCCCCAATGTTTCCTGTTTCCTAGCCAGTGTGTGGACTAAGGTTGAGAACCAGAGACAATAATTGTGATGTCCTCAGGGAAGGACCTTCTGGTATTGGGGTGACTTTGTTTGCCCTGCAGCAGCCCGCACCTGGCCAAGAGAGCAGACGCATACCTTGCATTTTTTTACGGCCCATTTATGCTACCGAGGGGCCATCACATTCAAGATCTTAGCTCTATGAGGTCAAGGGGAAATGCACCAAGATCTGTATTTGAGCCCAACTGGCCGAGGCAAGGCCGATTCTAACATCCAGGGCTGCCTCTTCATCCACATCTATTGGAAGTGTGGAAATACCATAAGGAATATCCAAACTTGGAAATCACACGGATGAGGGGAGATTGTTTGCATTGCAAAAGTATTTCTTTTTTGAAGGATTTTCTTAAATAAGAAACACTTTGCATGCTTTGCAGCTGTGTGTTTCTAAGATATTACTTACTTGTCACAATAAAAGCCACGAAGGTAGAGAAGCTGAAAACTAAATTAATAGATTAAAACAGTAAATATTTAAAAATAAAACAGCAATAAACTTAAAAAAAAACTGAACTGAACATGAGTTAAACACACCAAAGAGAAGAAGTGCCTCAGCCTAAAGGAATAGATCTCACAAAGGAAAAAAGGTGGGCACCTCCCAGTAAAAATGTATGTAGTAAAAATAAAATACGTGTGGTTAATCTTAAATAACTCAAACGGACACAAACTGACAAAAAGCACAAAGCATGCAGTTTAAAATGAGCTGTAAGAAATATCAATGGAAAACATTCAACTCCACTGTGGATCAACTAAATAAGAAATAAAACAACAGAAGGAAACTTCTTTCAGCATAAAAATTTAGCATAAAACCCCCAATGTTGACGAAAATGTGGTGAGATTGACAATATAATGTACCCGTGACAGAAGCATAAACTAAGCCCCTGTCTTTAAAAGCCATTGGAGAGCTAGATATGCAATATTCTGTATTTGTCTTTAACCTTTTCCTTAGTTTTAGAAGAATGTGACTCTTTTGTGATTATATATACATATTATATATAATGTGATATAATATATATTAATATATACTGTGCATTTTTATATTATATATTGTACTTCTGTATATGATTACTATACATATAACAGGTACATATATAACATAACTATATATTTAACATAACCATATATATATGTAATGTACAGTTTTATACATATAATGTATCACAAAAGACTTCCATCTTGCCGAAGGAAAAATGGAGAAAAGAGCAAGCCCAAAGGCTTCTCCTGGACACCAATGAACTTGACAGTCATGTCTTCTACCAAGAGCAGAGTCTGGCTTTTCCTCCTTCTGTGTCTCTTATGGAGGCTGAAGATGACCTCACGCTAGTTTTTCTTTCTTTCTTTCTTTCTTTCTTTCTTTCTTTCTTTCTTTCTTTCTTTCTTTCTTTCTTTCTTTCTTTCTTTCTTTCTTCCTTTCTTCCTTTCTTCCTTTCTTCCTTTCTTCCTTTCTTCCTTTCTTCCTTTCTTTCTTTCTTTCTTTTAATGCTTATTTATTTTTGAGGGAGAGAGACAGAGTGGGACGGGAGAGGGGCAGGGAAAGAGGGAGACACTGAATCCAAATTATGGTCAAGAGCTGGGAAAGATCCTATGATTTTGACACAGGGGAAAGGGGAGGCCACCATTTTTAAATAACCCAAGGCAGCCTCCATAACAAAGGCCTACTCTCCAGGAGAAAAGCCCAGAGCCTGACCCATCTCCGTGCCTCTGGTCTCACTGTCTCACCTAAGAAACACTTGTAAGAGTCACAGCCCAGGGACACAGGCCCACCAAGGGACTGAAATTCATTCATGACCTGGTAGAACACTTCCCTTCCCCACTTCCTACTACCACACCCCCCAGGGATCCAGTATTGCCCATTAATGGTGGATTACAACTGAAAGAGCTCAGGGCACGAATTCTACTTGGAGGAGTCTTCAGGGACATCCAAAGACAACAGGGGACACAAAAATAAGGAACTTGGAAGAGGAATTTTAAGCATCTTGCACTTACAGCTATAGCAAATATTAAACAGAACCCAATTCCTAGCAAGATCAACATAAAACTCCATACCAAGGGCCCATTTAGCTCAGTTCCTATTATCCAACACATCATGTCTGGCTTTCAAACAAAAATTACAAGGCATGCTAAAAGGCAAGAAAAAATAAAGTATGAAGGGACAAAACAAGCATCAGAAACAAACTCCGGTATGAAACAGATTTAAGAATTATCAGACAGGGAATTTTAAGTAACTGTGATTAATACGTTAAGGGTTCTGATGGAAAAAGTAGACAACACATAAGAAGACAAGGCTCATGTAAGCAGAAAGATGGAACTCGGAGAAAGAATAAGGCGATGCTAGAAATCAAACACACTGTAACAAAAATGTTTTTGAGGGGTTCTTCAGTGGACTAGATATGGCTGAGGAAAGAATCAATGAGACTGAAGGTAATAGAAATTTCCTTAACAGAAATGCGAAGAGGAAAAAAAGAATTTAAAACACAAAAGAGGGGCACTGGGGTGGCTGAGTCAGTTAAGCATCTGACTTCAGCTCTGGTCACGATCTCATGGTTTATGGGTTCGAGTCCCCACGTCGGGTTCTGTGTGGACAGCTCAGAGCCTGGAGCCTGCTTTGGATTCCGTGTCTCCCTCTCTCTCTCTGCCCCTTCTATGCCCATACTCTGTGTCTGTCTCAAAAATAAATAAACATTAAAATAAATAAATAAAAATTAAAAATAAAACATAAAAGAATACCCAAGAACTTTGGAACAATTTCAAAAGGTATCACTGAAATGCCAGATGAAGAAGAAAGAAAGAATGAGTCAGGAAAAAAAGGAACTATAAATATGTGTGTGTGTGTGTGTGTGTGTGTGTGTGTGTGTGTTTGTATTCGAAGTAAATAGTGGCAGAGAATTTTCCAAAATTAACAGTACCAAACCACAGATTCAGAGCACACAGAGAACACCAAGCAAGATAAATATCAAAGCAATCTACACAAAGTATATCATAGTCAAAGTGTAGAAAACCTAAGACAAAGAGGAAATCTAGAAAAGTAGTAGGGGAGGTGGGGAATGGACACACCTTACCTATACAGGAGCTAGTGTAAGAATTATCACAGACTTCTTATCAGAAACCATGTGAGCAAGAAGAGAGTAGAAGGAACTATTTAAAGTATTGAAAGAAAAGCACCACCAATCTAAAATTCTGAATCCAACAAGGCTATCCTTCAAAAGTTAAAGAGAAATATTTTATTTTTTCTTTAATTTTTTAAACATTTATTTATTTTTGAAAGACAGGGAATGAATGAAGGAGAAACAGAGAGAGGGGGAGACACAGAATCTGAAGCAGGCACCAGGCTCCAAGCTGTCAGCACAGAGCCCGACGCGGGGCTCAAACCCACAAACAGCAAGATCATGACCTGAGCCGAAGTCAGACGCTCAACTGGCTGAGCCACCCGGGCTCCCCAAAGACAAATACTTCTAAAACAAACAAAATGCATTGCCAGCACATCTGCCCTGCAAAAAACATTAAAAGAAATTCTTCAAAGAGAAATTGTCAGAGAAACTTGGAACTGTATGCAAAGAAAGGAAGAAAATTATGAAAAGGGATAAATGAAAGTAAAACAAAAGCTTTCTTTTCCTTATTCTTTTTTTTCTTAATATTTATTTATGATTTATTTATTTTGAAAGAGAATCCCAGGCAGGCCCCATGCTGTCAGTGCAGAGCCCAACTCTGGTCTCAATCTCACGAACCACAAGATCATGACCTGAGCTGAAATCAAGAGTCAGACATTTAACCACCTGAGCCTCCCAGTCACCCCTTTTTTTCTTATTCTTAATTCATCTCTGAATTATTGTTCAAAGTCATAACAGTACCAATGTATTAGTGATTATAGTTTATGGAATGATATTTTAAGGATTGGGAAGAAGGAATGGAGAGTACTCTGTGATAAAGTGCCTGCACTACTCATAAAGTAATACAGTACTATAAGAAAATATATTTAGATTCATTGCAAATGCATACCACAAACTCTAGGGCAACCATTTAAAAATGTGTTGAAGTATAATTTCAATGTAAGAAGAGAGAGAAAATAGAATCATATAAAATGCTCAGTGAAAATTGTACTTAAGTGTACTTTCACTGGACTGTTTTAAAGCTTTACATTTTTTAGAGGTTCAAGATAACTAAGGTGTTGTTGTAAATGTTAAATTTCTATAGAGCCACAGTGGTTCTTCCCCTTTTAAAACCCCTATAAAAATGGTGACACACAGTCAGTGCCCAGTGAGTACCTATGACCTTGACTATGGAAGTTGGGTTGTCCCTCCCTGACCCCAGGCAAGATGCTCTCTGACTAGGATGAATCTGGTCGCTGGTCCCTGGGGGCATAATACACAGGGGTGAAGTGGTTGAAGGACTCTTTGTTCTGGAATCTGATTACCATCACTTCTCTGCCTTTTGGGTAAGATCAAGTGTGGAATCTGATTACCTTCCCAATGGAAGGGTGTGGGCTGGATGAGCAGAGAAATGGCTGATAACTCCCAGGAGAACCAAAAAACTGGAGGAAAAGTAGAATATCCATGATTTTTGTGAGTCAGCAGTTAAAAGGAGAAGCCACACCCAGCTACCAAATCCCAGGCTACCCTCTCCAACATGCCCCTTCTCTCTCTGGGACACCTGCCCATAGCCTCTATGCGCTTTTTGAAGAAGTATTGTCCATGGAAGGGTGCTGACATTTTACAAAAGATGGTCAGAGAGAGAGGACAATGTTTAACACACCCCAACAAGCCTCTTATGAAGAAATTAAATAAACTGAAAAGGCAGGAAACTGGTAAGTGACCTATAAATTGTTGTGTTGGAATCTGGTAAAGGCACTCTGTAGCTGCTCATGTGCACAGAGTGAGATCCCAATATAGTAGACAAATGACCAAACACCAACATTTGGTTCCCTCCACTTCCAAGCATCAGAGGATGGTCAGCAAGGGCACAGGTCTTGCTATAGTCAATAAAATGTCAGTACGTAAGAGTTGATGTGTCTCCATCTTCCCTTTCCCCACCTTTGGAAATCAAAGATATTGCAAATGGTGAGCCCTGGGCCCTCGCACGGATGCCCCTGCCAAGCCGCTATGGATGTGAAGCATGAGCAAGAAATAAAACTTTGTTATCTAAAGCTACAGACTTTTTTTCTACAGTTACCTCACCCTTGTGAATCAATCGCCAAGCCTCTGAGAATATTTGTCCAAAAGAACCCACACGGTATACACACTGATTTAATTTTTTAATGTTTATTTATTTTTGAGATAGAGAAAGAGAGAGACAGAGCATGGGTGGGGGGAGGGACAGAAAGAGAAGGAGACATAGAATCCAAAGCAGGCTCCAGGCTCTGAGCTCCAAGCTGTCAGTCCAGAGCCCAACGCGGGGCTTGAACCTACAAACCGTGAGATCATGAACCTGAGCTGAAGTTGGATGCTTAACCTACTGAGCCACCCAAGTGCTCCCACACTGACTTAAATCGTTTTTAAGTGGCTTAGTGAGATCATTTTACAGCTTAAGTTAGCAAATTCAATTTCCTCTAACAACATATTTTATAACGTAAATTAATTTCTTATAACACACCTGGTTCTCAAGTCTCTGTGGCCAAACCAGTAAATTTATCAGCCCCCTTCTTCTCATTAACAGCTAATTACATGAGAGAGGAGCTTGTCCTTGAAAAGCTTGGGCCCCACCTAGCTCTTCATTTCTCACACCCTAATGGGAACTGAAATGAATGTCTTCTCCTCTCTTACCAAGGAAGACAATTACAACACAACAGTAAAAGTCCATAGGCCTCTTATTCAATATCATTATGACTTCCTTCTAGAACTACAATCCATCTATGAAAAGAAAGGCTGTGATGCCCAATTTCCACAATAGTATCATCATGGTTGATTTGGTTTTTTTAGGTGTTTTATTTTTTACTATAATATATTGTCAAGTTGGCTAACATAGAGTGTATACAGTGAGCTCTTGGCTTCATGAGTAGATACCCGTGATTCATCGCTTACATACAACACCCAGTGCTTGTCCCAACAAGTACCCTCCTCCGTGGCCATCACCCATTTTCCCCTCCCGGCTCCCACCCATCAGCCTTCAGTTTGTTCTTTGCATTTAAGTCTCTTATGATTTGCCTCCCTCTCTGTTTGAAACTATTTTCCCCCTTCCCTTCCCCCATGGTCCTCTGTTAAGTTTCTCAAATTCCAAGTATGAGTGAGAATATATGATAACTGTCCTTCTCTGCCTGACTTATTTCAACTGATGAATGGATAAAGAAGATGTGGTGTATATATACAATAGAATAATACTTGGCAATGAGAAAGAATGAAATCTTGCCATTTGCAAGAATGTGGATGGAACTGGAGGGTATTATGCTAAGTGAAATGTGGTTTTATTTTTTTTTAAGTCCTATATATCAAGGGGCACCTGGGTGGCTCAGTCACTTAAGCGTCAGACTTTGGCTCAGGTCATGAGCTCATGGTTTGTGAGTTTGAGCCCTGCATCAGGCTCTCTGCTGTCAGTGCGGCACTTGCCTGGGATTCTCTGTCTCCCTCTCTCTCTGCCCCTGCCAAAAGTAAATAAATATTAAATAAATAAATAAATGTAATAAAAATAAAAAATAAAAAGTCCTATATATTAAAAAGAAAAAGGCAAAAAAATAAGGCATGAAATTGCAGGCAGCTATGGTTCCAATTTCTCCTTTTATATTTCCAGATCTTTAGAAGTACATATTTTTATAATAGGGAAATACATGCCACTCATAGGCTCAGTTATAAAATGGATGTATTAATCTAAAAACTGTATCTTTCCATCCAATGTACACAGTTCTGGGTTAGGTTGTAATCTGTCTCTCGAAGAAAAGTCGTCATCAAAGGAAAGGCTGGGCTTTAGAGATGCCGATCCCATACAAATGAACAAACAAACAACAGAACAGACTCACCAATATGAAGAACAAACTGGTGGTCGTCAGAGGAGGGGGGGTGGGAAGATGGATGAAATCGATAAAGGGGATTAATACGTACAAACTTCCCAGAGATGAAAAATACAGCATAGGGAATACAGCTGACAATATTATAATGTACTTATCACGGAGAGCGTTTTGTAATGTACATAACTGTTGAATCACTATGTTGCACAACTTAAACAAATTTAATATTACGTCAACTATATTTCAATTCAAAATACAAATTGAAAAGAAGAAGAAGAAATGCCAGGCCCGTGGAGGATGAACAAAACCGAGGTGCTATGCAGAGGCAGGTGAAAATAGAAAGAAAAAGAAGAGCCAGTGAGAGACATGTGGTGACAGTAGCTCTCATATTTTCAAGTACAGCGCAAAAGACTTAGGAGAAACTTATGAAAATTCGACACTTGGATCCAATACCCAGAGATTATGATTCAGTGTCTGCAGAAGGGCGCCCAGGGATCTGCAGGGTAAGCCGGATTCCGGGCTGATTCTAGAAGGAGGTCCCTGCACCACACCTTGAGACACATGTCCCATCAAAAATAGAATGGTTCCATCCTGCGCGGAGGCTGAAGAGGGAGCCACAGGGGATATTTTAGCTCAGTGAGTCTTGTCTCTGGGGGAATATAGGAATCCTCTGAGTGTTTTTTTAAAAGCACTAAATGCCCGAAAATACTACTGGATCCGAATCCCCAGGCAGCTGCGGGTCTGGAGAACCCCCCTGGGGGTTCTGATGTATGGCAAGGCTGAAATCCACCGTGACTGAACATAAAGGCACCTTTCAAGTGGCATCACAGAGGTGACCCGCCTGCTCTGTCCACGCCCGGCTGCCTTGCTCAGGCTGTCCATCACAAACCCTGGCGACGGGGCAGAAAACAATTTGGCTGAAAGCAAGCTGGCCAGGATGCAAGTCTTAAATCCTTCAAACGGTGGAGAAAACCGAAAGTGCGGCCAAGGCCGCAGAGCAGACATAAATGGCTTTAAATGAATTCGAAACTTGAAAACAAGGAACTCCAAGCCCTGAAAAATTCCAGAAAATTTTCTTCTGCAGTGCCTTTTGCTTGATGAGTTTCTGTTGTTGTTGATTTCCTTTCATAAGAGCCATGCATCACCGCGAAAGAAATGTGAAAATCACACACAAGCAAAAAGGAAAGGTAGAGAACACCCCTCATTCCACCCACTCACGGACGCTCCATAAAGGAAGCACGTTTACAGCGTCTCCTTCCGGACCTTCTCTTACGCAGAAGAGCGTGCCCGCTTCTGTCTGATACATTTGTCAAACTAATCCCATTCGGCGCTTATAGTGATCCAAATTGTCCTGGTTATAAAAGGCGTTAGAAGAGGGTGTAAAGACCATAACTCAAAATAATTTAAATACAAAAAGGAAAAAAAAGGTAAGAAAAAACAATTCTGAAAAACAATAAAAAATTCTCCAGGGCACGCGACTTGTCTCAGAACGACTCTAATTCTGTCCGAATACCATCAAAACAAGCAAACTCTGATGCACATACGTTCCCAATGAATTCATCACTCCTGCGAAATCTGCGTAAAGAGCAACTTTGCCGATGTGACCAAATTGCTTTCTGCGCAGCTGTACACTCCCCACCGGTCACTGCCCTTCGTGAGGACTGACCAGCTCGCTCCCGCCTCTGAGAAGCTTCCAGGCCTTCCTCCCATCCCCCGCAGAATGCCCCTCCTCCTCTTCAGTTCAACGGCATCCCTCCTGTTTTTCAAGGACCAGTTTAAACCCAAACCCCTCCCCTTCAACCCGCCTGGTTATATTTTCTCTGAACCCGTCAACATTTACTATACCTTTGTCTGTGGCTCGTAATCAATTCTTGTTCTCTGTGGCTCAGAGTCCCCTATGCATTAATCTCAGGTCCCCACTGAGATCACCATGCGTCCTCGAGCTAAATCCAGCTTATCCTTTCTGTGTCTCTCACCGCAGGGGGCACGGTGTTAGGCACACAGTAAACGGTCAATAAATATTGAATGAAGTGGAGGGAATTTATAGGTAGAATTTTTTTTAAAGACATTCTATTCATCCGCAAAACTCAGTGGGATGGTCTGGATGCTGCTGTAAAGAAGCGGGCCTGACTGAGGGTGGGGAAGGGGGGGTGACAGGAGGTTCCAAAAGGCAGGCAGCTGTGTGGAAATGTGGGGCCAAGCCTGCGGGTGAGGACAGAAGCAGAGAAACAAAGCCTCCTCCTTGTCAGAAGGTCCCCGGGCTGAACCCCGTGACACAGGCTTTCCCAACACAGTCCTCTTCATGCTCTGGACCAGACAGGGCAGCGAGGGGAAGCTGACAAGCTGGCAGTCTCCAGCTGCCGAGAAACCGCACACCATAGCACTCCTTGGTGGGCCACAAAAACGAGATCAATGACGACGGAGGAACCCATGAGGGGAAAAGCAGCTTAATTCCCACTGACACAGGAGGGCAAGCTGTGATGTCCAAGTGATGACAGCCTTGAGAAGAAGTGACAATGTCATCCTGGAGTCCCTGATAGGGGAGGACAGGAAAGCTAGTCAAAGGCAGCATCCATTGCAGACTCCGGAGAAAGAGATGTTTTTAGTCTATAAAAAGATAAATATGATCCCATGGCTCAGTACAAGTGGGAAGCTAAAAGAAACTCAATTCTCATCAGAAAATTCCGAGCCTCCCATTGAGGAATGGGATGGTGCCTTAGAAACACAGAAGGTTTGCCAGGGAGAGCACCCCAGAGGTCAGGTCAATGTCCCCAGAGGCAGATGCCAAAGACATTTCATCAGGAAGGCTACAGCCCTGGATAATCTGAAAACTGCCAGGGAAAATAAGGGCAGTAAAACTAGCTTTCTAAAGAAAGAGAGAGAAATTGTTTTCAGAGGATCTCTTTACGGGGATTGAACCACACTTGTTCAGATGCAAGTTCTTAATAAACCACTTAGGATAGAAGCCGTGGGCTGTAGCAAATTTGCCCAAAGCCGATTCGGAGAAAGCTATTTCTCCAATAACACATATTGTTGAATGTTAAATCTGCTGGCTGACCACTTTGCCAAACACTGTCAGACCAGTACTGTGAAACTGGTCTTTACCAGTCTGCCATGGACCCTTTACCACATCCTACCGAAAGTAAGTGCACGCCGGCTGTTTCCATGGTTGGGGTTCAGGGCCTTTCAGGATGGGACTCCGTGCCCTCCAAGTTCAGGTGTTGTACATGCCTCCTGTGTCTGTGGGACAGGATTTCTATCTTCCAGCATATTTTCACTCATGGCACTGCCCCTCCCCCACCACATACAAGTAGTGACGACACATGAATATTCTAGGTCTGGTTCACGTTGCGGGTATAGTTGCCTGTCACGAGGATTTGCTACTCCAGACATGAAAGAAAGCCTGATCCTTTCACCATTTTACATTGGTTCAGTTTTTCCCTATTTTATAAACTGTTTTCGACCTACAGTAGGCAATGAAACCATAGGCATAGGGTCCAAGTGGGCTGATTTAGGGATAAGTATGCAGAGACAGAGAGGACAGTGACCTGCCTGGAAGGTAAGCCACCCCCCTTGTACCTGACCTGTTGGGCACTGGACTCAATGTCAGCCTCTGGAATGTGAAACATACAACACTGATGTCCATCTTACCTTCACGGACCCCATGCAAAACCACTGCCGTTCCCCTTTCTAAGTCTGAACTGTGGCCATCCAGGAAGTGAGTTTGAGGAATTAACTTACATCCAAAAGGGACCTCTCATGTTGGCCAAAAAGAAAAAAAGTCTTGCATGATACTGATAGGGAGATTTCTTGGTTGCGAAGGACAAGAGACAAGAGAGAAGAGGGGGGAGGAGAGAGCACATAGAGCAGTGAGACGGAGGAGGAGTACCATGCTGTGACTTGCAAGGGGGCTGTGAGTCACTTTCTTTAGGAGGAACAGAGTCCTGTGTCCTGGGACTTGGGGGTTTGTAGAGCAGCATCTGCGGGATTGCCAAAACAGAGAAATCATGGGAACCTGCAGAGGCCCTGGAGAGAGCTCAGGATCATCACAGGTCCAACAAGTTGGATTCAGTCAAGTTCAACTATGCCTGTGAGATGCAGGGAACACAGGTAACATCCGGGCTGGATGACCCAGGAGAAGGCAATGTTGGCATACTAACCAACGTTCAGAGCAGAAAGATGGATGATGAAAGGAAAGTCCCTGCTTATAAGATTTATAAAATGGATGGAAGCAGAGCTATACTGGGGAAAATGGTCATCAACCTTGAAACGTGATCATGCAGAAAATCAAGTGCAAGGTGGGAAAAGCAGACTGTGAAAGAGCCCTCAAAGATGCCCACTCCCTGATCTCCAGCATCTGTGAATACGTTGCTTTGCAGCAAAAGGGGTTTTGCAAATGTAAGCAAGGGCATGGCCTTGAGATGGGGACATTGCCCTGGATTCTCTGCTGGGCCCAATATAATTACATTAGCCCTTCAAAATGGAGACCCTTCACTGGCTGTGGTCAGAGAGAAAAGAGCAAGAAGAGAATCCAAGTGTGAGAGGTTTGTGACCCACTGTTGCTGGCTTTGAAGTTGGAGGAAGGAGACCATCAGCCCAGGAATGCAGGAAAGGAGCCTCTAGAAGCCAGAGACAGCCCTTAACCGATGGCCAGCCAAGAAATGAAGATCTCATTCCCACATCCACAGGGAACTAAAAACTCTGTCAACGACCCAGATGAACAAGGAAACGGATCTTCCTAGAGTCTCTGGAAAGGAACGCAGCCCAGCAGACACCTTGATTTTGGTCCAGTGAGACCTGTGTGAGACACCTGACTTACAGAACTGGAGGTAATACGTCTGTGTTGGTTTACACCTCTACACCTGTGCTAACATTTTTATAGCATTAGAAGAAAACTGAAACAATGAATAAACAAAGAGAAAAGTGAAGAGCACCTTTAAGTGAGTTCAAATCTCTGAACCCAGGTTAATTCTGTCCTAGAGAGGAAAGGGGAAAAAATGTCACATAGTAAAGCTGAGACACTGTACAAATTATTCACCCTTCTTAGAGATTATCAAGACTCATTAGCATCATAGTAAAGGCTCTGAAAAGTCCTGGGGTGGGGGGGAAACATTTCACTTTCTTTAGCCTACCTTTTCCAAAACCATATAACCTTGAAACCTACTAACATCTGTAGAAGCACGTTCCATGGGTTGGTACTGATGGATGTACATTCAAACATATCCCTCCTCTGGTAATAACCTTTTGTGGGCTCTCCAGGCCTTCGGGAGAAGCCACGTGCTCCTTAGCATGGCGCCCAAAGTCTTCCATGATCACACCCCGAAGAGCGTTCTAGCTTCATCTACCAACACACTCCTTAAATATACTTTGATAATTGCAATAACCAAGTTAAATGGTTTTGGAAACAGTTGTGCTTTCTCATTAGTTAAGAGCAAAATCCTGCTTCTCTCAGCTTCCTTCTTTTCTTTAATTCCAGCCATATAGAAGAATATCTCTAGGGTTCCATTTTCCCTCACTTCCATTCCCTCCCATATGCTATTTCCTTTGCCTGGAACATGTATCCCCTACTTTCTTTGCTTTGAAATGTCTCCTTACCCTCAAAACTCCATTCCTGTGCCACTTCCTCTAGGCAGCCCTCCTGACTCTCCCTCTCATGACTCAGGTTAGGGACCCCTCTGCTCTGCTCCCCCATACTCCAAGTTTATGTCTGTCATCACAATTAGCCCTCTAAGTAATTTTCCATTTTGTTCTCTATCCTCCCCACTAGATGATGTGCTCCTGCAGAGCAGAAATCGTAATTCCCTTCCCAAGTAAGGAGGAGGCCACTGGCTATGCCAGGCTGGGCAGAAGAGTCAACAATGCAGCCTTGGGAGCAGAAGGGAAATGCAGGAAATTTCCTAAGCAAAACAGACCCAGAAATGCTATGAATCAATGAGCAGAGACAAGAACTAGATGTAAATGAATGGAGGCAAGATGGAGCCCATAGCTGAAAGCAGGATGAAGAGGCATAGTCAGAAAAGGAATCCATGGACATAAACAAGGAGAAGATCTTATGGAAGGTCTAAGGTCTTGTGTGAGGGTGAGGAGGGAAGTTCTCAAGGCTCAAATCAGCTTAGCTCTTGGTCCCATTTCTTCCTCGACTTGGAACCACCTCATCTAGCCTTGTACATAGACTGTGTTTATTCAACAGGTATTTCTTGAGCTTCAGCTATGTACCAGGCACTGTTCCAGAAGTTGAGTGTACACAGTGAACACACCAGTCACAACTCCCACTCTCAAGAAGCTTCTGTTCTAGGGGCGCCCAGCTGGCTCAGTTGGGAGAGCATGGGACTCTTGATCTCGGGGTTGTGAGTCTGAGCCCTGCACTGGGTGTAGAGACTACTTTAAGATAAAATCTTTTTAAAAAGAAGGAGAAGAAGAGGAAAAGGAAGAGGAAGGAGAAAGATAAGGAGAAGAAGAAGGGGGAGGAGGAGGGAGGAGGAGGAGGGAAGCGGGGAAGCTTGTGTTCTATAGAAGGATGAAACCAGTGGTCAAGAAAATCTTAGATGGTGATAAGTGCTAGGAAAAAAGATTTTAAAAATGACATGATGGAGACTGGGGATGCAGATGGGCTGTGTAGTTTATATCAAGTGGTCAAGATCAGGAAGACTATTATCAAAAAGACAAAAGGTAAGTGTTAGCGAGGATGTGGAGAAAAGGGAAACTTTGTCCGTTCACAGGGTGGGAAAATTAATTGGCACAGTCATTACAGAAAACAGTATGGAGGACCCTCAAAATATTAAAAGTAGAATACTACATGGTCCATCCATCCCATTTCTGGGTATATACATCACAAAGTGAAATCAGGACCTCAAAGAGATATAAGCGCCCAGTGTTCACTGGAGCAACATTTACAGTAGCCAAGATATGGAAACAATCTAAATGCCCATCAATAGATGACTGGGTAAAGAAAATGTGTGTGTGTGTGTGTCTGTGTGTGTGTGTGTGTGTGTGTGTGTGTGCGTATGGTTCAGTGTCTGTCTGTCTGTGTGTATGTAGGGGACCCTATTTTCTGTCAACCATTTGTATGGCTATATATAAAGGAGCACCTGGGGGGCTCAGTCGGTTAAGCATCCGACTTTAGCTCAGGTCATGATCTCATGGTTCATGAATTCAAGCCCTGCATCGGGCTCTGTGCTGACAGCTCAGAGCCTGGAACCTGCTTCCGATTCTGTGTCTCCCTCACTCTCTGGCCTGCCTCACTTGCACTCTGTCTTTCTGTCTCTCTCTCAAAAATAAATAATCATTAAAAACATATATTTATGGCTATCTATATATGCATATATATAGGCACGCCATATTTATTTATTTGCTTACTTATTTATAATGGAATATTATTCCACTTTAAAAAAGAAGGAAATCCTGTCCTTCACAACACAGATGAACCTGGCAGACATTGTGCTAAGTTAAATAAGCCAGATACAGAAAGACAAATACTGAGTGTCTCACTTATATGTGGAATCTAGAACAGTCTTACTCACAGATGCAGAGAGTAGAATACAAATTGTTGGGAACTGGGGTGTGAGAAAACAGATGCTGGTCAAAGGGTACAAATGTCAGTTACACAAGACGTATTAGTTCTGGTGATCTAATTTTCAGCAATGTGACTATAGTTAACACTACTTACTGTAGGGGCGCCTGGGTGGCTCAGCTGGCTAAGCATCTGACTCTTAACCTCAGCTCAGGTCATGATCTCAGGGCTGTGAGTTCAAGTTCCACATTGGGCTCCATGCTGGGCATGAAGCCTAATTTTTAAAAAAATTTGGGGGGCACTTGGGTCAGTTAACCGTCCGACTCTTGATTTCTATTCAGGTCGTGATCTCACAGTTTCTGAGTTCAAGCCCCCATCAGCGCTCTCTCTTCCCCCTTCTTTCTGCCCATCTCCTGCTCATGTTCACCCTCTCACTCAAAATAAATAAATAAACTTTGAAATAAATCAATAAATATATCTTTAAAACAACAATGTGCTTTGTACTTGGAATTTGCTAGAAGAGTAGACCTTAAGTCTTCTCGCAACAACAAAAAAGAGAGAAAAAGAAAATGGTAAGTGTGAAGGTGATGGATACATTAATTAGCTTGATCTCGGTGATTATTTCACACTGTAAATTAGGTACATCAAAACATCAAGTTGTGTGCCTTAAATATATCCAATTTTTATTTGTCAATTATACCTCAGTAAATTGAAGGAACAAAAAGATGAGGCAGCTTCTCTGCTAAAGCTGCATCCCGAAAGACAAGGAGCCAGGCATGTAAGATCTGGGGACAGAGCAAGTCAGGCAAAGGAAACAGCAGGGGCAAAGGCCCTGAGGCTGGGCGCAGCTGGATGTGTTGGTACAGAAAGCCAGTGTGGCAGAGCGCAGTAGCCATGGGGAGGCAGGGCAGAAGATCAAGCCTGAGATAGAGGGACCAGAGCACGAGGAAGTTAACGGTGTGTGTTCTTCCCCCCAAAGGGTAGAGAACAATGGAAGGAAGCAGGGAAAAAATGGCTGGCAGGAAACAGGATGCCCTCCCTGTCCCTCAAGCTCTTCAAGCGCACCGCCTCTGCCCCACGGGTGGGGTTTAGGGGGTTGCCCTGTATTCCAGTCCAGGGCCCACTGTCCACCTGTACTTCCGCTCACAGCTCTCCTGCCTCCGCGGGCACTTAGCGGAGCCCAAAGAGACCACCTGTGGAGTGGAAAGGCAGAATCTGGGTTTGCGCAGGCGCGCTGTCTTTTCCTTCGTTGCATCCTTTCTCTGCGATGCTCTGCGATTTCTCTGTGAGCTTTGCTCACCGGCCCAGTCAGGTTCACACATCCCGGGGGATGTGATGAATGAGTCCGTCCTCTTTAGAGACGTGGTGTTTCCGAATGGGTTAAAAGCAAAACCTGCACGCTTTATTGGTGTAGCTGCTGGCCGGTTCTGCCTCCATTTAATCACATTATCTAGAGATCTAGAGAGGGCAAGAGGGTATGGGGTTCTGTTCTGTTTTGTTTTGTTTTCAGCTGGAACTCACACAGACACAAGATAATGGGATGGAATTAACCAAATATCTAAGGAAGAGAAAGAAGATGCAAGCCGCCCTCCCCTCTGCCTTCCCGGTGCCTGGGGTCTAATGCTCACAGGGGCTGGGGTCTATTGGCGAAGCCCCAGGAGGAAAAGCCCCCAGTAAGAGCACCACAGCTGTCCCAGTTTTCACCATATAAACTGGACAATAGGAATCTCATCGATTGGGAGGCGTGGTCTGCATCATGAAGACCATGACTGTTACTATTTCTTCACGGCTGAGACTTACGCTGGGCACAGGAAAATCAGTGGTGTGGGCATCTTAGGAGCTCACGGACTGTTTACCCCGTGGTTGTCTGCCCTGTGACAGAGAGGACTTTTGTTTCCATGACATGTTGTGAACTACACTGCAATGTCTTGGTCTCGGAGCCCCTTCATTTAGCTTTGGTCTTACTGTGCCATTCAGCATTTCCCTGGCAAGGTTTCTATTACTTTCAACTCCCAGTTTATACTTGTCTTCTTTAAAAGTCACCTTCGTTGGGGTGCCTGGTGGCTCAGTCAATCAAGCATTGGGCTTCAGCTCAGGTCGTGATCCTTCAGTCTGTGAGTTCGAGTCCTGTGTCGGGCTCTGTGCTGACAGCTCTGAACCTGGAGCCTGCTTCGGATTCTGTGTCTCCTTCTCTCTCTGTGTCCCTCCCCCACTCCCACTCTGTCTCTCTCTCTCTCAAAGATAAATAAATGTTAAAAAAAATTAAATTGCCTTCATTATTGAAATAAACATTTAAAAAGTAAGTTTTTAATTGTGAGTCGTAAACTCTTCTGACTTCGAACTCTTTTCCCACTGAAGCAATCAGGTGCTAGGGAAGTAAGTCCAGAATCCATTTTGCAGAGTTACTGTAAGGAAAAATGAAGAATGTGAGAAAAAGAGGTAGTAGACACTCAATAAACGTCAGTTCTCTTTGTTCCTTGTACCCCTGACCTATATGGACAGTTTGAAATGGTTCTTAAGGCACCAACAGGACTCTGGGAAAGCTCCCACGGTGGGTGGGTTAAATTCAGACTTTGGAGCCAAACAAACCTGGTAAGATCTTGGTTTCTACTCTGAGTAGCTATATGACTTGATGCCCAGTACCACTTACCTTCCCAGACCTCGGTTTTCTCCTCTGTAAAATGAGGGGAATAGGAGTTTGGTCAAGATGAGGTAAATCATGTGTGCATCAGACCCAGCCTGGAGGAAGCCACCAATAAATGACAGCTGTTGTTACTCCTCAGGCATCTGGGAGGATGGAGCTAAGGACCAGTGGAAATCGACGTCCTGCCCTCCAGAGACAGAAGTTCTGGTGAGCTCTGACTTATCGCTATGTACTAATTCTCTCTCTCTCTTTTTTAACATTTATTCATTTTCAAGAGACAGAGAGAACAGAGCGTGAGCTGGGGAAGGGGCAGAGAGAGCGAGACAGAATCCAAAGCAGGCTCTAGGCTCTGAGCTGTCAGCACACAGCCCAACATGGGGCTCAAACTCACTGACCGCGAGATCATGATCTGAGCCCAAGTCGGATGCTTAACCGACTGAGCCACCCAGGCGCCCCTGCACTAGTTGTCTTGAGGGGAATTCTCTAATTTCTGATCTTTGGAATTCCATACTGAGCCAAATGCAAGCTTTCTTTCCTGGGAGCAAATGCACACGCTGGGGATTTATAATGGAAAATTTCATGTTGCCCTTTATTCATAGGGTCACTGGGTGTGAAGCCATAAATTTGATGTAGAGCCCAGGTCCGGCTGAGATCCTCACAGGCGGTATAGTTCATCGTCATGGCCAGGCAGTGATGACAGCTCCACAGAAGGGGTTCCCTTTTATCTCAGACAGCCACTATCAGACCCTGGGCGATTTCTAGACTTCCACGGTTGGGCGCCAGGGAGGATGAAGGCTTCTACAGCCACTCTTACCAGATTGAGACTTACCTCCTCCTCAGAGCCTTGACTTCCCCTCCTGGAGACTTACCACCTCCTCCTGATTAACGATCAAGGCGTGGTGACCGTCTGTGCAGCAGAGAGCGGACAAGGGATAAGAAGCAGCAGCGGTGACAGCTGGGAGGGGCAGACACTGGAGAGGAGGGAGGACACAGAGTCCTGATGTGGACAATCTGAGGACTGATTTTTTTTTTTACACAAATAGTTTATTGTCAAGTTGGTTTCCATATAACACCCAGTGCTCATCCCTACAAGTGCTCTCCTCCATGCCCATCCCCCCCCTTCCCCCCCACACCCATCAGTCCTCAGTTTGTTCCCAGCATTCAAGAGTCTCTCATGGTTTGCCTCCTTCCCCCTCCCCCACTATTTCCCCCCTTCTTCTCCCCCATGGTCATCCGTTAAGTTCCTCCTAATCCACCTATACGTGCAAACACATGGTATTTGTCCTTCTCTGCCTGACTTATTTCTCTCAGCATAACCCCCTCAAGGTCTATCCACATTGCTACACATGGCAGGATTTCATTCTTTCTCATTGCCATGTAGTATTCCATGGTATAGATAAACCACGTCTTCTTGATCTATTCGTCCATTGATGGACACTTAGGCTCTTTCCATGTTTTGGCTATTGTTGAGAGTGCTGCTGTGAACATTGGGGTACATGTGCCCCTGTGCATAAGCACTCCTGTATCCCTTGGGTAAATTCCTAGCAGTGCTATTGCTGGGTCATATGGGAGTTCTATTGTTAATTTTTTGAGGAGCCTCCACACTCTTTTCCAGAGGGACTGTACCAGTTTACATTCCCACCAACAGTGTAGCAGGGTGTCTGTTTCTCTACATTCTGAGGACTGATTCTGACCAAAAGCGGAGAAGAGGACAGATCGGATCCTGGGTTCTCAGAACTTCACTCCCTACTTCCCACCGGCTCCCCAGCTCTGCCTTTGGGGGGCTGGCTCCCCATCCTTCCTCTCCTCCCACGGCTGACACCAGTCACCTGTCAGAACACACGGGCACTTCTTCAGTGGCTTTCACAGGACTAGCACTGCCCCTGTGGGAAGATTTTTCCAGATGAGTCTTTTTTTTTTTTTATAGTTGATTTTTGAGACAGACAAAGCATGAGTGGGGGAGGGGCAGAGAGAGACACAGAATCTGAAACAGGCTCCAGGCTCTGAGCTGCCAGCACAGAACCCGATACAGGGCTCGAACCCACAAACCGTGAGATCATGACCTGAGCCGAAGTCAGATGCTTAACCGACTGAGCCACCCAGGCACCCTACCAGATGAGTCTTTTAGGGAGGACGGGGATGCCTTGTCACCCTAGCATGCAGCACCTCCTGGTGGTTAGGAAGCCCCTTCATTCATTCACTCATTCCGTTACTCACCAAACACATGCCTAGTACCCACTTTGCTTACCCCTGCCTGGAACCTGGCACACAGTCTCCCAGGACAGACAGACAGTGGACAGACAACGCAGTACCCTTCTCCCCCTGGGGCTGGACATGAATCTCCAGGTCAGACAGATCTGACTCTACCCACTAGGACCCTGGAAACTCTGAGCATGTTCCCTCCTCCACTACGTGGGGTGATGTTAAGATCTGCCCTCAGCATTGCTGTGAGAGTCCTATGCATTCTAGTTTGTTTGCAGCTCTGACCCACCTACCTCTGATCCACCCGCATGCGCACCTCTGGAGTCCTCTCAGCCGGCCAGCTCCCCCAGAAGCTTGAACTTGCCACCGCACGAGTCGAGTGCTGCCCCTGTGCTGCCGTCTGGCCAGGGCTCACCTTTGCCTTGGCCAGCCTCGTGCTCTGCTTTCTCACCCCTTCTCAGGAAGGCTTCCACCCGTGCCCCTCAGCCAGTCTCCTGGCTGCAGCCAGACGGCGCCCCCGCCCCCAGCTGGTGTGTGACTGACCCTGTTCTTGCTCCGTGGGGCTTGGCATGGTGTCTGCTCCCGGCAGCCCTGGGCTTCTCCCCTCGGGTTTTGGGGTCCGCGTTCTGCCAGGTCTACCACAGCCCTCTGCAAAGAGGAACCAGATACCAAGAGTTAAGGTCTCGTCTCTGAAGGCTTCCCATTCTGGACCGAGCCTTCTAAATGGCCCAAGCTCCCCCACGCCTGGGAAGGACCAGAGGAGTCCAGAGTCTTCCACGTGCCTCACAGAGTAGAGCCAGCAACCACGACAGAGTAATTTTCAGGGGCACAGAAAAGTCTGAAGACCCCGAAATTCCTCCCTTACCTGCTCACTGATGCCTGAAATTGCTTCAACAGACAACAACATGCTTTATTCCACAATTAGAAGTAAGCCTTTCAACGTAGATTTCTCTGGTCGAGAAAACACAATGATTACATTCATACATACTGAAGTATAAATCAGTGATTCTCAAGGGAATGGAGGAGTGTATCACAATCTCTCAGGGTAGAGGACTTAAGATACTTACACTTCTTAAAAACCACATTCAATAGCATAGTCTAAGTTCAGACCTTCAGAAGGACAGTCTGGTAGAGCATATATTAAAATGTCGAATATGAATGCTGACTACGAATACCCTTTGACCTAACAATTTTTGTCCTCAGTCCCCAGAGAAACCATTGTGTATGTGCAGAAAGAGATATGCATCAGAATGTTCCCTGAATCATAGCTTGTACCGATGAAAATATAGGGATCAATTTACATATCTGTTAATAGGGACCTCGCTTAATAACCTGTGGTATTTCTGTCCTATGGAATAGTACATAGCAGTTAACTGTAAAGTTATCTGTACTGACAACATAGAAAAACCTTCAGGATTTTTTAAAAGTGAAAAAAAAAAGCAAGCTGCAGAACGATGCACAAAGAATAATAACATTCATGTAGGAAGAAAGCAAACCTATTATTTCTAAAGATAGCTGTGTCCATGTGTAAATGGATAAGGAAGGGATCTGGAAAGATACAGATCAGAGATAGGCACGGTTGCCTCTTCAAAGATCTTGGAATTAGAGGTGATATTTACGAGGGACTTTAGCTGCATCTAAATTTTATTTATAAGGATAATGCCTTCATGAAATACTTGCATCGTTTAAATATTTTCAGAGGCGCCTGGGTGGCTCAGTCAGTTGAGCATCCAACTCTTGATTTAGGCTGAGGTCATGATCCAGGTGAAGGAATTGAGCCCCACATCTGACTCTGTGCTGAGCATGGAGTCTGCCTAAGATTTTCTCTCTCTCTTTCTCTCTCCCTCTCTCTCTGCCCCACTTGTACTCTGTCTCTCCACAATTATATATATATATAATCTTACATTTGGAAGAAACTGTTTTTAAGCATAATGCAACAACAATATTAAAGCTAGACAAAAATCTTTTTAGGTGATGGGTCATGGGCTGAAAACACTTGACAATACACTGCAATGATAGCAAGTGTAACAGAACTAATACTTTGAAAATTTTTAAGTTTTCTATTTTGTCTTTCTGACTATATAATCTTCATCCTACTCAGTCAAATGCATTCATTCATTCAGGACTCCTATTTGTTACAGAAAGAATGCAAAGAGAAAGAATGAGGAAATTAATCATCTGCTCCCGGCACGCAAAGTAGGATGTTTTGCATCCAGGCGGTGCTCTTGAAAGACACGATATGTCAGAGTAGAGATTTCCAATTCCTTTAGCTCTGCCTTAGGTTATCAAGGGCAAACCTGAAGGGTCCGTCTTGTGGAGTTCCCCCTTAAAGTCCCACCCAACAAAGGAACATGGTCTTTGGGGCGCCTGGAGGGCTCAGTTGGTTAAGCATCCAACTTCAGCTCAGGTCATGATTTTGCAATTCGTTGGTTAGAGCCCCACATCAGGCTGTCTGCTCTCAGCACAGAGCCTGCTTCAGATTCCCTCTGTCTCTGTCTCTGTCTCTTTCTCTCTCCCTTTGGCTTCACTTGGTGGCCTTGAGAAGGCAGCACTGCTATCGCCGTCGTTGACTGCATGGCCAGCATCAAGGTCCCTGGAGGAAAGCATCTTCTGTGACAAGGAGCCTGTGGCCCACTCCGAGGCAGCCTTCTGGGGAAACATGCAGGGAAGCAAAAAGAAAGGAATTACCTATGTTACCTATGTGCCAAGCTGCTTGCTAGGAGCTTTCTACTCTTTGAATCTTCATGAGAAGCCACAAGTGAGATAAAATTATCCCCATTTTAGGGCTATAAACACAGACGTACAGCCATTAAATCATCTGCACTCATTCACACGGTGAATTTGTTGAGTTGGGTTATGCCTGCAGGTCCGTCTGATCCCCTGGAAGCATTCTGTCCTTTTTATTACATACCCTGCATTGAGCCACAGCCCATCAGACCTTGCCTTCTGACTGTGCTTGTGGAATCAGTAGAAATGATCGTTATTATGATACCAGTGATCCTGGGCCACGTGCTCTGCCAGGAACTCCACTTGTATGATGGCTCAACTTCAAAAGAAAAACCTGTCAGGGTGTGATTATTAGTCCTACTTTCCTGCCATGGAAACTGAAGGTTGTCTCAGGGGGGGTGGGTGAGGCTGTTTGCAGTAATATAGAACCTCAAAACCTCACTAGCCCCACAAAGTCAACGTTTGCTCTTCAGTCATGCTGATGCCCAACGTGAGTCAATGGAGGTTTTGCTCCACCCACTCACCCAAGGACCCAAGGTGACACAGGCTTCACCATCTTGCAGACTCATCATAAACACTGGCGTCCTCACCACCGAGGCAGCAAGTGAATTCACATCTGTTCTTCTGTGCTTCCACACAGAACTCTTTCCCACCAAAAACACAAGGAAGTAGACTGGGATGTGTGCAGGAGCACGTGGATATTTGTTGAGCAATAAATGTCACCACCAGAAGTCTCAATTAGGTTACAAATATTGTGCTAAACCCCAGAGCTAAAGCTTGACACGTCTCTCCGCAGTTCCTGACTCGCTGTGGAATCCAGAGAAGGAAGTGTTCTAAATCCATCAGACCCACCATGTCAGTCCTGTGGTCCATCCAATTTAGGATTTAGTGTCTGAAAGGAACACCCAGGGTTGCAGGAAACCATAAACGTCCTTACCGACTTCAATCACAGACTTCTGTGTCGATTTCTCCAACATTCCAGCGCGAAGCTCTGTCTCTCCTTTGTAGATTTATCCCAGCCTCTGTGGACCTGCATTTATTTCTGGCCTGGGCTGCTTCTGCAGGCAAAAAGTTTTATGCTGCCTGTCTCTTCACTCGTATGTTTATATATCACCACATTCTACAAAGATTTGCTGCAGCAGAACAAAACGTGCATAGAAAATAAGGTTTGAAAAATAAATATGTGAGAAAATCAGGGTTGGGGAAAATTAAGATGAGAAAAATAACGTTAAGGATAATGATGTTATACAAAGTGCTTATTGTTGGATTTGATGCACTTGCTTAGGACAAGTCAAACAGATACTACATAATTCGTAAATACTCATAAGACGAAAATTCAGCCAAATATTCAGGGGAAGCTCAGATATTTCTGGTACTCATGCCTGACAGGAATCTTTTTTTCTTTATATTGTTTATTTTTGAGAGAGAGAGAGAGAATGCAAGTGAGGGAGGGGCAGAGAGAGTGGGAGACAGAGGATCTGAAGCAGGCTTTGTGCTAAGAGCACAGAACTTGAAGCGGGGCTCAAACTCATGAACGTGAGATCATGGCTTTAACCAACTGAGTCACTCAGGAGCCCCAGAAATCTTTTCATGAGTCCACCCAAAGAGGATGTAGTATGAGAGAGTAGAGAGAAAAAAGAAACTTTAAGAACAATTTCACAAAATAAATGACATACCAGGAGCTCTGAATGGAACTCTGAAGAACCGTGAGAACAGAGAGAACATGAGGCGATTGAAGGTTAGGAAACCTCTGAGGGCAAGGAAGAGCCGCTTCTACCAGAAGAGGGAGCCAGCTGGCAAAAAGACATCATGGAAGCAATAAGAAAACAAGTTTAGCTGCATGAGAGACTCAATTGGGAAATAGGAGGGGAAACAATATGGCAGCCAGGTTCTTTGGAGATTGCCGAATCTTAACGGGTAGAAGTAAAGTTGTGCCACAGGGGCTGAACAGAAGTACCAGGAAAGTTTGGGGCCAAAGTCCAAAACCTTCCCACATTCAAATACATAGCCAGCTGACTTATGGCCACCAGATCACAAACATAGCTGCTTCAAGGAGCCTAGCAGGTTTCCTTACCAGCCATCAATCCATGTTGCCCATTCCTGATGAACCATATTAATAAAACTGTGCGGAATGTTGGTCCTAAATCTAATATTCTTGTCAACATTAGGAAAGAATGTGTCAAGGAAAATAGTTGGAGGGTCAACAAGTTATGTATGTTATTTTTAATCTACATCACAACCTCAAATGGTAGATAGAACTACTTTCCAATGACGACTTTACAAGTACTGTACTGAAGTGAGGAACATAGAGTGACTTGAGCAGGGTCATACAGCTCATAATGGGTAAGAGAGAATTCTAACCTGCCACTGGCTGGTGTCTTTGCCTTCACAACATAACATTGCCTCTTGACACTTAGGTAAATGGAAGAAGTGAATATTGAAATGAAAAAAATGCATTGAAACTCCAAGTTAAGATAGAAAATTGAACATATGCTTTTGCTCCATTTGAAGCTCCCCTGAAATAAGAAGTAAGTTCTTGAGGGCATAAACCCAAGAAGACAGAGAAAACAGAAGATGAAATCATTGGATCAAAATTTTTGAAACTTCGGGGCACTTCAGTGGCTGAATCTCTTGAGTGTCCAACTCTGGATTTCAGCTTAGGTCATTATCCCAAGGCCATGGGATTGAGTGCCCACATCAGCTCCCTGCTTAGTGCGGAACCTGTTTGAGAGTCTCTCTGTCTCCCACTGCTCCTCTCCCAAGCTCATGCTTTCTCTCTTTCTCTAAAATAAGATAAGATAAAATAAAATAAAATAGGGGCAGCTGGGTGACTCAGTTGGTTAAGCACCTGACTTCAGCTCAAGTCATGATATTGCAGCTCATGAATTCAAGCCCCACATAGGGCTCTGCACTGGCAATGTGAAGACTGCTTGGGATTCTCTCTCTCTCTCTCAAAATAAATAAATTAACTTTTAAATAATTAGGTAATTAATTAAAAAATTTTTAGAAACTAGAGAATAGATGGATAAGTGGGAACCGATTTAGAAGGTTCCAGAACACTGAATCCTTAGTTGGGAGTAGGTAAAGTCAAGAAGCACCCAAATTACCCTGCATGACTCCTAAAAGATGGAGGAATTGGACGTGTCCAATACTACTGGAAATGGGGGTAAAAGTGGGAATAAATAATTCTTTATTTATTATTTATTAATAATTACAGGATTAATAAAAAATAAACAACCAGATCCCATTCCACATGCCACACATCTGGGACTGCTCCCCTCTCAGCACCCAGAGTCCAGGAGGCTTATCCTCTGGAAAGAACCATACATGGTCCAGAGTACAAAACTATTTTTAAAAGAAATGGTTCAAGTGCATATTTGCAGATAGAATTCTGAGGCTCACAAAGAACTATCAGCTACACACAACTACTCTGACCCAGAGACTGGAGGTCTTCTCGGGGAAGACTCCCAAAGGCCCTGACATGGAAGTTTCCCCAGTGGAATAGCCCAGCCAGATCAGCCCGTGTTGAATACCAATCACAGTGTCCAAACTGCCTATCAGTCTTAGAGCCCACTATTGATTGTGAGTGAGCCATGAAGGATCACCAGACATCTGAAGAAAGCACCTGGCATGAGTGCCAGCCACGAAAACAGAGAAAAGCAAAATGGAAGAAAAAAGGACCATGCAAGAGAAGATGACCTCAAAATAAACTATCATTAATATCCTCAAATAAATAAGATATTGTATCTATGACATAAGAAGAGCTTTTTCTTTTTACTTTAGTTAACATATAGTGCAATATTGGTTTCAGGAGTAGAATTCAGTGATTCATCATTTACATACAACACCCAGTGCACAGCACAAGTGCCCTCCTTAGTACCCGTCGCCCCTCTAGCCCATCCCCCACCCATCTACCTCCATCAACCCGCAGTTTGTTCTCTATAGTTAAGAGTCTCTTGTGGTTTGTTTCCTTCTCTTTTATTTCCCCCACCTTCCCATATGTTCATCTGTTTTGTTTCTTAAATGCCACATATGAGTGAAATCACATGGTATTTGTCTTTCTCTAATTGACCTATTTGGTTTAGCACTGTACATATTAGCTCCATCCACATCACCACAAATGGCAAGATTTCATTTTTTATGGCTGAGTAATATTCCATTGTGTGTGTGCATATATAGACCACATCTTCTTTATCCATTCATCAGTCGATGGACATTTGGGCTCTCTCCAAAGTTTGGCTATTGTTGATAGTGCTGCTATAAACATTGGGTGGGAGGGTAATTCTGTTTTTAGTTTTTTGAGGAATCTCTCTACTGTTTCCCAGAGTGGCTGCACGAGGTAGCATTCCCACCAACAGTAGAAGAGGGTTCCCCTTTCTCTGCATCCTCACTAACATCCATTGTTTCATGTGTTGATTTTAGCCATTCTGACAGGTGTGAGGTGGCATCTCATCATGGTTTTGATTTGTATTTCCCTGATGGTGAGTAATGTTGAGCATCTCTTCATGTGTCTGTTAGCTATCTGGATGTAAGAAGAGGTTTTTTTTTAAATTATCATTCAGGAAAAAAAAGAACTCTTGGAAATTAAAAATATGAAAACAGATATGAGAAACTCAATAGAAAGTCTGAATTAGAAAGTTAAGGAAATATCTCAGGTTGAATAAAAAGATAAGAGAATAAGAGATATAAAATTTTAGAATTTTAAAATGACCATGTCAGAGATTTTATTTAACTCGTCAATTAACAAAGAACACTGCAGATGTTACAAATGGTTCAATGGAGAAATCAAAGAACAGACATAAATGGACACTCAAGAACGTTGAAATGAATATGTTAATAGATGCAAAACTGGCTTCTTGGGGAAACTTGCATCTGCACCAGACAAAATTTATTTACATCTCTATGGGAAAGATCTCTTGCATTGCTCTCCATTTTCTACAACTTACAGAACTGTAAAATTACCCAAAGCCAATGAAAGGTAGAGGCCCTTCCTAGAATCAGATAACCCAGAAGAGTGCACTGAATAGAGCACTCACTGTTTTTCCTGACAGAGAAAAGATAAGAAAATTAGAAGACCATTTCAAAACAGTCAAGTTCCAAATAATAGAAATTCCAGATAGAGAGAACAAAGAAAACAGTAGGGAGAAAATCATCAAAAAAAAAAAAAAATTCAAGTGGTGTCTGGCTGGTCAACTCTAGATTTCAGCTCAGGTCATGACCTCACGGTTTCCTGAGTTCCAGCCCAGCATTGGGCTTTGCACACTGACTGCCCAATAAACCTGCTTCAAATTTTCTCTCTCTCTCTCTCTCCCCCCCTGCCCCTCCCCTGCTCACACTCTCTCTGTCTCTCTCAAAATAAATTTTAAAACTTTTAAAAAACAAATAAACCACCTTTATTTATTTATTTATTTATTTATTTTACAAATAGTTTATTGTCAAATTAGTTTCCACATAACACTCAGTGCTCATCCCCACAAGTGCCCTCCTCCAAGCCCGTCCCCCCCTCCCCCTCACATCCATCAATCCTCAGTTTTTGTCAGCATTCAAGAGTCTCTCATGGTTTGCCTCTCTCCCTTTCCCCCACCATTTCCGCCCTTCTTCTCCCCCTTGTTCCTCCGTCAAGTTCCTCCTAATCCTCCTATACGTGCAAACATATGATATTTGTCCTTCTCTGCCTGACTTATTTCGCTCAGCATAACACCCTCAAGGTCCATCCATGTTGCTACACATGGCCAGATTTCATTGTTTCTCATTGCCATGTAGTATTCCATGGTATAGATAAACCACATCTTCTTGATCCATTCATCTGTTGATGGACACTTAGGCTCTTTCCATGTTTTAGCTATTGTGGAGAGTGCTGCTATGAACATTGGGGTACATGTGCTCCTATGCCTCAGCATTTCTGTATCCCTTGGGTAAATTCCTAGCAGTGCTATTGCTGGGTCATAGGGGAGTTCTATTGTTAGTTTCCTGAGGAACCTCCACACTGTTTTCCAGAGGGGCTGTACCAGTTTACATTCCCACCAACAGTGTAGGAGGGTGCCCGTTTCTCCACATCCTCGCCAGCATCTAGAGTTCTCTGATTTGCTCATTTTAGCCACTCTGACTGGCATGAGGTGGTATCTCAGTGTGGTTTTGATTTGTATTTCCCTGATGAGGAGGGATGCTGAGCATCGTTTCATGTGTCTGTTGGCCATCTGGATGTCCTCTTTGGAGAAGTGTCTGTTCATATCTTCTGCCCATTTCTTCACTGGGTTGTTTGTTTTTCGGGCGTGTAGTTTGGTGAGTTCCTTATAGATTCTGGATATTAACCCTTTATCTGATATGTCATTTGCAACTATCTTTTCCCATTCCATTGGTTGCCTATTAATTTTCTGGATTGTTTCCTTGGCTGTGCAGAAGCATAAACCACCTTTAAAAAAAATAAATTAAAAATTAAATTAAATTAAAATCTCACATAAAAAAGGACTTTAAAAATCAAATGATTTCAAACTTTTCAAAAGATAAATGACAGAAAAGCCTTCAAAATTATGAAAGAAAACAATATCCAATTTAAAGTTCTGTACTCAGCTAAGTTATCATAAACATATGCAAAGTCCCCCCAAAAACTATGTCACTTGTACCATTTCTTGGGAAGTCGATCGAGGCTTTGTTCTACCAAATTAAGACAGCACAAATGGAGAAGAGGCTTGGGACTCAGCACAGGAAAGAAGTCAGGGTAACCACTTGAATGATGGATGGTACATCATGATGCTGAGCACAAGGTCCTGGGACCACCAGTGGGAGCAGATGAACAGTCCCCAGGAAACAGTCCTCCCAGTAAAGCTGATGGCTAATGCATCTGAACCTCTTGAGAAGAAATTTGGATAATTGGCAGACTTTTGAGGTTGAACAAATGATAAACAGAAAACTGGGCAAACAAACCAATAACAAGACTATGCATAACTCCAAAAGAACTCAGAAGTGTTGGTGGCTTAGAGTAGCCTGCCCCACGTGGCACATTGATTATTTTGAATTAAAGTCACTTTTTTAAAAAGCCAGATAATAAGGACACCCTGAGCTTTCTTTGTCTCCAGATAGCAGGAAATAAATCCACCATGTGAAAGGTTACCCTCCTGGCACCAGGAGGTAAGGAGACATCTTTGTTGTCAGACAGGGAATTCAGGGCTTATGGAGGGAAGAAGCCAATACAAACAAATTGTGTTACTTTACTCATTTACTACCCCAGCCCATAATTCTCTTTAAAATTCCTTATTAACTGATGTTCTCAAACATAAGTTTTCTTGTCTTGTCAGTCCCTCATAGATTTATGTTTCTTTGTCTAAGCATATTAAAGGTATATGCTTTTGTCATTTCTTTGGGTCTCGATCTTATTATCGGGCCTCCAGGAGCACATTTTTCAACTTTGTTTTTTCTTCTGTTAATCTCATGTCAATTTAAATCTTAGGCCAGACAGAAGAACCTGGAGGTGTAAAGGAAAATTCCCCTCCCCCCAACAAAGGCAACATAGGAAAGTAAATGTAATCCAAGTGTACGACTTGACCAGCTGTAGACCTCTGTACATGTTCACAACAATGGAAATACCAATAAAGAGGTAACCAGATTCTAATCTAATTATGCTGGAAATATAGAGGACTTGTGAAGGGTCTGTGTGTTTAAGTGGTGGGTAAAAAAAAAAAGTCAAACAGTTACCTCCTAGAAGCAAGGAAGAGTCAATAAATACTCCAAAATTTTTTGGGGGTAAGAAGAAGCATGTGAAGCATGCTATTTGGTCATATGGAAGTGATACAAAAAGAATGTCCTAAGAGAGGTTGTAGGTGCTCACATAGGCAAAAGGGCAAAATGGAAGGGCCTCCGGGTGTCCTAGAAGAGTGTTTTTCTAATAGATCTCTTCGTTCCTCAAGTTATGTGCACATACAACTTTGACAAACATAAGTTTCTGAGAAGACTACATTGAAAAGCCTGTTATTATAAGTTTTTCATACCCAGGGAAAGTAAGATTTCCTTTAATCGGTTCCAGACATCCATCTACCAAGTTTCCAAGGGCACTCAATCTTAATATTCCAGAGCATCTCCAAGTCATATCTGGCCAAAAGCTGTCATGTCCCAAGCAGAGGCAAAGTAACCCATTCTCTGAATTTTTGCCTTTAATAATACAAGACACAATCCCCTTTGGGTGGGAAGAGGCCTGATGTGAGACTCAGAACATCAATATTTTACTTCCCATTCATCAATCATTCACCACCTGCCGGCAAACAGTGCCTTCCAGGGGGTGTCTCCTGGTCCCCGTCCAGCACCAGGGCTATAAATATTTTATGGTTGGGAGATGAAGTTGCTACCCAGGCACATTATCCCCTGCCCAGGAAGCACACAGAGAAAGCTCATCCTTCCTCCAGGCAACTACAGAAGCACATGGCAGGCAATTTCCTCAGGTGACTCCAACTCACCCCGTGAGGCCCAGAATCTGAACACCACGCGGCAGGAGCTGGGATGCAGCTGCACAGATGTACTTCCAAGGAGGGAAATCGGGGCATCCTTTCAAGTGCCCTCAGCACCTTCCCTCTGCCGTTCATACGCTCTTCAAACAGATCATCATCCTCTCTCTGACCTCAGGCCTCACCCAAGGTGTACACGGAAGCGTTGGTTGATTGATTCATCAAAAAGCATTTATGGGAGAACAATGAGCCAGGTACCCAGAGAGTTTCTGGAATACAAGTATACCTAAAACATGTTTGTGCACATACATGCCTCTCGTCATGGCAGTAGCAGTCCCATCTTTCATTCTCTGACCTCTTCTTGTGTACCAGCCACTGACCAGGGCATTTTACATAGTCCTCCTTTCATTTCCCTATCAACTTAAAAGGCAATTCAACTAGATTTCAAGGGTAGATAAACAGCCCCTCTAAGAGACTTCCATAAAGATTTTACTTAGTTTTCCCTTATCAAGTGTATCGAGGAATAATTTACATGCAATAAACTGCATCCATTTACAGAGGACAATTCTATGAGTTTTGACAGTTGTGCTCACCTCTGAAACCCCCACCTCAGTCAAGATGCAAGATGTTTCTATCACCTCCAAAAAATTCCTTTTGTATTCCACCTCCCCGCTTCCCTTCACATCCAAGTGACCACTGATCTGCTTTTTGTTGCTATGAATTAGGTTGCATTTTGTATCAATGGAATCATACATTTGTGTCTGGGTTCTTTCACTCGGCATAATGGTTCTGAGATTAGTCCATGTTGTTGCATGTCTCACAGGTTCATTCTTATTTACTGTTGAATGGATTTCTATCATGTGGGGAGATCACGTTGCGTATACCCATTCATCTGCTGATGGGCAGCCGGACTGTTTCCAGACTTCAATGAACGTGAAGAAAGCTGCTGTGAACATTCACGTCCAACTCTTTGTGTGGACACGTTTTCATTTATTTTTGATAACTAGAAGTAGAATGCCTGGATTATATAAGAGATTCATGGAGTGTTTCCTTTTGAGTATTGTTTGGTTATCGGGTGTATGACTCTTTTGAATGACACACCAAGAATAGATGAGTTTCAAAGATGCCCGGTTTTATTTGCGTTACATGATCAACAAGAAACTAGCAGGCACCTGCATTATCAGGGAATAAGTGAATCCAGGTAAGTAGATTTTCTGAAAGCTGAAACTTATCATTTCAATCTTCTACCTTTAAATTCTTTTAAATATTACCTGTGTCTTTTTTTTAAGATTTTGTTTTTGGGGTGGGGGATGCCTGGGTGGCTCAGTCAGTTAACCGTCTGACTCTTGATTTCAGCTCAGGTCATGATTTCACGATTTGTGAGACAGAGCCCCATCTCCTGTGGGATTCTCTCCTTCTCTCTCTGCCCCTCCCCCACTCACACTCATACTCGCTATCTCTCTCTCTCTCTTTCTCTCTCTCAAAATAAATAAACTTTTAAAAAATGAAAATTTGATTTTTGAAGCAATCGCTGTATCCAACGTGGGGCTCGAACCCACAACCCCAAGATCAAGAGTCACATGCTCCTCCAACTGAGCCCACCAGGCGCCCCAACCTATTTCTGATAATATCGTAAATCTAGTAGCATTCCTAATCCTCTAGAAATCATTTTGGAAGTTTTACTGCCTTTTAAAAGTACATTTTGTCTCACTGTCCTGTGTCAGCTGACAGCTCAGAAGTATCATGCCTGCTGCCCAGTGTTGCCCACTTAGCCTGTCTGGGCTACTGGCTGGTTGCAAGCTGTTTGCCCACACACTGAAATGCTGGGGTGGTTCTGTAGGTTTGTGTCCTATGCCTGTCCTGCTCCAGATACTCCGTTCTCTGAACTACCAATACACTTACCCCCAGTCTACACACACACACACACACACACACACACAACATTCATTTCTGCTAAGCTCTTCCTAAATCCCCAAGTGAGAGAAGAAAGCAAATGACCAAAGTGTAGAATTCAGTCAAAGAAATGTCTGCAGTTATGCACCAAGATCTTTTCTAAGGAAATTCGCAGCAATGGTGTTTACATAGCAAGATGGATGGGGGCGGAGGAAACAACCAAATGGTTTTTTAACAGAAAAATGTACTCATGTGATCAACACTAAATCTGGAGTTTTGACTGAGAGGCCAAGAGATGACTGATCTCACCGAACCATGATTCTGGAGGAATTGTCATGGTAGGTGTCTGAACACTAATTACAAGATCATTAGACCACTCTCCAAACTCTGAGTGTGTATAAAAGGGCTGGAAGAAACATTTTACGAGGAGGACTTTAGGAGTAAGCCATTGAGGTCATGAAGCTGACCCTGCCTTGAGGAAGGAGTGGACCATCCCATTACCCTAGACTTAGTCCAGACAGAAGGGCTTCAGAGTAAACACTTAGAGAACCTAGACTTTGAGAAGCACATTCTGATCCAGCCCAAGGAATCAAGAGGGCAAAAGAAGCAGACTAGCAGCTTAGGAGTTGGGGCTCAAGGGAGGTGGCTGCTTTGGGCTGGCCAGTGCTCCCAGAATATGGCAGGTAAGAGACACACAAGGGCTTCATGGGGATCAGATGTGGGCCATTCAGGAGACAAAGCCAGTTTGGAGATCACATGATCACAGGGAGGGGGTGTTTAACAATCCAGATGGAAGGGACTGCTAGAAACTGGGGGCTCAGTGGGGTGCAGCAACCTGAGGAATGCAGCACCCTACCCGTCACAAGAGTTTCCTTCAGGTGGAGGAGCCCAGGTGAGTGAGTGTAGAGCTGTCTTGAGAAAGTACCAGTCGGTGTGGAACTTTCTGCCCTCTCCTGCCATGTGTAACCCTGGGTGAGAGGATTAAAAAAGAAAGAAGAAGGTGGCCACTGCCCATACACTCCCTTCTCCAAAGGCCGGTGGTCCCCTACATGCAATGCCAGAGCCTAGAGAAGGCAGGAGACAGAAAGCATTAAAGAAATGAACACATTGGAGGGCGACTGGGTGGCTCAGTTGGTTAAGTGCCGACTTTGGCCCAGGTCATGAGCTCACTGTTCATGAGTTTGAGCCCTGTGTCGGGCTCTGTGCTGACAGCTCAGAGCCTGGAGCCTGCTCCAAATCCTGTGTCTCCCTCTCTCTCTGACCCTCCCCTGCTCATGCTCTGTCTCTCTCTCTCCCTCTCAAAAATAAAAGAAAAATTAAAAGAAAAATTTAAGAGATAAACACGTTGGACCACACATTCTCATTTCTGCACAGAGACTGTGATTTGCTGCTTCAAGTGACCTATGAAGGAACCTCATCATTGGACCACCTGAGTTTGCACCTAAGCCACAGAGAGAAACTCTCCACTGAGACACAGTGTAAGAGACAGTGGAAAATAAGATGAAGTTGCATCTGATTACATCCCTCTGTTCATGCTTGTTCAAAACACACCGGTTACATAAATTATCAGCATCCATACTACGGGCGACTAAGCAGTGCTTAAAAAGAATAAGTACCAATAGGAAAGATGTCCAAGGCATATTATTATGTGGGGGAAAATCTAATTGCAAAACAATGCTTAAAGCATAATTATGTTTATGTAAAAAAAAAAACAAAACTATACAACGTGTGTGCACGTGCATTTGTGTGCTGTGTGTGAGGCGGAATAGGGTTCTCTGTTCCCTCCAATCACTTTGCTCAATCCATCCTCACTCCAAATAGGAAAGGGGTCTTTTGGTTTAACGGCACACCTGAGTCGTACAGGAAAGGTGATCGNCAAAACAAAGCTATACAACGTGTGTGCACGTGCATTTGTGTGCTGTGTGTGTGAGGCGGAATAGGGTTCTCTGTTCCCTCCATTCACTTTGCTCAATCCATCCTCACTCCAAATAGGAAAGGGGTCTTTTGGTTTAACGGCACACCTGAGTCGTACAGGAAAGGTGATCGGTGAAGCAGGAGAGATTTGCCTGGCGTGTAGGGACTTGTCTCTGAAGGACAAGGATGTAGCCCCCCCACCATTGCCACCCAAAGACAGAGGCAGGAGTGAGCCCCCCAGGCTTGGGCGTAGACTTGGTAGCAGATGGAACGTCCTGACTGAGGAGTAAGAAGAAGGACAACAGGTGAAGGGGCACTCCTCCTACGCTGGCTGGGCTGCGAGGCATCCCAATGGGAAGGGCAAGGACAGATTTCCAACATCCTCTGGACTTGGAAGTTAGAGATCAGCTAACGTCCCTCCCGTCACTGGGGACACAAAATGACCTTCAAGTGGAAGTGTTCAGGAAGGGGTAGAATACGGCAGGATGCACACTCCTCTGCTAACAGACAGCATGGTAGGGCCACAGGATGTGGGGTTTAAGAATGAAACCTCGGGGTGCCTGGGTGGTTCAGTGGGTTAAGCGTCCAACTTCAGCTCAGGTCATGATCTCACAGTTCGTGGGTTCGAGCCCCGCGTCGGGCTCTGTGCTGACACCCCCATCTCAGCCCCTGGAGCCTGTTTGAGATTCTGTATCTCTCTCTCTCTCTCTCTGACCCTCCCCTGCTCACGCTGTCTCTGTAGCTCTCAGAAATAAATAAAAAACATTAAAAATTAAAAAAAAAAAGAATGAAACTTGTTGCTTTAAGATTTAGAGCAAACAAGTGATGTCGCAATCCCAGGTTTTAAGATATACTACAAAGCTCTCATAATCGAGGCACCTGGGTGGCTCAGTTGGTTAAGTGTCTGACTCTAGATCTCAGCTCAAGTCTTGATCTCAGGGTCGTGAGTTCAAGCCCCACGTTGGACTCCGCCCTGGGCATGAAGCCTACCTTAAAAAAAGAAAAAAAAAGGTACAATAATCAAAGCAGAATAGTACTGACCCAAAAATAGACACATAGGTCAATGGAACAGAATAGAGGGCCCAGAAATAAACCTACAATTATATGGTCAGTTAATCTTCAACAAAGAAGGCAAAAATAAGCACTGAGGTAAAGACAGAGTCTTCAACAAATGGTTGGGAAAACTGGAAAACTGAACAGCAACAGGCAAAGGAATAAAACTGGACCACATCATAGACAAAAATAAACTCAAAATGTGAGATCTGAAACCATAAAACTCCTAGAAGAAAATATAGGCAGTAACTTCTTTGACATTGGCCGTAGAAACATTTTTCTAAGATATGTCTCCTAAAGGAAGGGAAACAAAAGCAAAAATAAATTATTGCCACTACTCAAAATACAGAGCCTCTGCACAGCGACAGAAGCCATCAATAAACAAAAGTTCGAGACACTGAATTAGAGAAGATATTTGTAAATGATACAACTGATAAGGGGTTATATCCATAATATAAGGAATTTACACAGCACCAAAAAACCTCAAATAATCCCATTTTAAAATGGGAAGATTATCTAAATAAACAGTTTTTCAAAAAAGACATACAGATGACCAATAGACACATGAATCACACCACTAATCATCAGGAAAGTACAAATTAAAGCCACAATGAGATACCACTTTACACCTACCAGAATGGCCCAAATCAAAAACACTAGAAATAACAAGTGTCAGCAAAGATGGGGAGAAAAAGGAACCTCAGGTACAGTTGGTAGGAATACAAATCAGTGCAGTCACTGTGGAAAACAGTACATAGGGTCCTCAAAAAATTAAAAATAGAATCACCATATGCTCACCCAGTAGAATTACTGGGTATTTACTCACAGAAAATGAAAACACTAATTCAAAGGGATACATGCACCCTTATGTTTATTGCAGTGTTATTTACAATAGCCAAATTATGCAAGAGGCCAGTGTCCACCAATAGATGAAGGGATAAAGAAGACGTAATTAGACACACACACACACACACACACACACACACACACACACACAGAGGAATATTACTCAGCCATAAAAAATAAAATCTTGCCATTTGCCCCAACATGGATGGAACTAGAGGAGATCATGCTAAGTTAAATAAGTCGGACAGAGTAAGACAAATACCATAGGAGTCAATCATATGCGGAATTTAGGAAACAAAACAAACAAAGGGAAAAAGAGAGAAAGAGACAAACCAAGAAACAGACTCTGAACTATAGAGAACAAACTGATGGCCACCAGAGGGGAGGTAAGTGGGGGGATGGGTGACATAGGTGACAAGGATTAAGAAGGGCACTTGGGATGAGGAATGTGCGGAATTGTTGAATCATTATATTGTACACTGAAACTAATATAAGCCTGAGTGTTGATCTACCTGAATTTTTTTTAAAAAGGAAAAAAGAAAAGATTTACAGCAAACATGTGAGCATATGCTGTTTGTGCGGTTTTGAATCATGGTAAATTTTGAATCAATAAATTGGAGTGTGCAGGATCCTTCCGTGGCTCTCGTTTGGTCTTTAGGAGCTGAGCTATTACTGGCCACTCCAGCCAAGCAAGGTGCAAATTTGCAGGTGTCTCTGAGTTCATGGTGGTGTTCCTTCTGGCAGACTCCATCTGGGAGAAGTCTAGCTCAGCAGTTCCTGGGATGTTAAGGTAACAGTGCATTTACACCAAGGAGCAGTGGCTGGACGGGCCTGCCCGGAAGAAGCAGGAAGCAAAAAGGGCCACCAGCCTCTCTTTGAATTAGGCCCCACTTCCAGAATCAATGTAATAGCAGTAAATACTATGGGGAAGTCAAGCCCCTTCATCATTCTGGAAAGAGACTTGCATGTGGGAAAGCTGCCCTTTCTTGACTTGGCACTTCCATAACCAATTAAGTAAAGGCTGCTAAAATAGAAAGACTTTCCCTAGTGGGGGCACCGCACCACCTTCCCAGTTAATGTGGGTTCGAGACAGTGGGCTGCTGAACTCATTCCATAGCACTGAGCACCAGCACTGAAGGGCGGGCCATTCAGTCTGGGATTACATCCCATTTAAAAAGTCCTACATCTCAGAGGAACGTTTGATACTGCTCTAAAGGTATATTCGCCTTAGAAATATTTACTATTTAGTGTTTAGTACCAGGTAGAGTGTAAAGACTTTTCCAGTCACGAGAGACCATCAGAACAGTGCAGTCTGAGAAACAGTCTGGGCTCACTGGACACCAAATACACAGTCATCATGGGAACTGGCCATTCCACCCACAGGCTCTGTACCCGAAGGAAATCAAAACATGTTCACACGAAAACGTATCGCAATAGCATTATTCGCATTAGCCCAAAAGTGAGAACCGCCCAAACATCCAGCAAATGATAAACGGACTGATGAATGGATAAGCAGAATGTCACACACGCACATGGGCAGGGAGTCCTGATGTGCGCTGCAAACTGGCTAACCCCGAAAAGATCCTGCTGAGGGAAAGAGGTCACCCACAAAAGACAACCTAACACACGACTCCGTGTATATGAAGTGCCCATCATGGGCAAGTTCACAGACATGGAAACAGAGTGGTTGCCAAGGAATGGGGGAGAGACTCGAGGTGACGGCTGAAGGGTGAGGAGTTCTTTTTGGGGGTATAAAAATGCTCTAAAATTGACTGCGATGGTACTTTGCAACTCTGCAAACACACGAAAAACATCGGATAGTCATTTTATTTATTCGGTTTTCTTTCTTTTCCAGTTTTTATGTAAAGTCTGGTTAACAGCCAGTGCAATATTGGTTTCAGGGGTAGAACTCAGTGATTCATCCCTTACGAGTGCCCTCCTTAATCTCCGTCACCCATTTAGCCAGTTCTCCACCCACCCCCCAACATCAACCCCAGTTCATTCTCTATCATTAAGAGTTGAATAGTAAATATCTGAGGAGCCTGAGTGGCTCCATCGGCTAAGTGTCTGACTCTTGGTCTGGGCTCAGGTTATGATCTCAAGGTTTGTGGGCTCTAGACCCTCACTGGGCTCTGTGCTGACACCCTGGAACCTGCTTGGGATTCTTTCTCTCCCCTCTCTCTGTCCCTACCCCCCTTGCTCTGTCTCTCAAAATAAACTTAAAAAACATTTTTAATAAATAAATTAATTAAAGCAAGCTGAGTGTGAGCTCCAGCTGGCCCTCGGGGCCATGACTGCCCACCCCTGTCTCGGGGCTCAGTACACAGGAGTGTCCTGGCTTCCTTAGGAATTCCAGCACAAGGAAATCAACAGATGCCGATTGTTTAAAGATTCTTTGTTTCGCAGAATGGATTCGCTGCAAAAGGCTATTTCATAATAGAATTTATTTTATTTCCCTTAGAATTTATTTTATTGCCAACAAATCAATTTACATGCAACTTCTCCAGGGAGTGGATCTTGAAACCTCTGAGAGTCCCAGGCCATGGAAAGTTTCATTTCCAAACTGTGTTGATAGGAAGCCAGTTGGTATGTTTATGAGTCTTAAGCTGAATTCCTCTCCGGCTCCAGTATTTCCAAGCTGTGGGTCTTCAGGGGGCCAATTTTCCTCCTCTGTAAAGTGAGGACTCTATTCCCACCCACGGCACTCTTGGGAAAGTGTGCAGGAAGAGCTAATACTCAGAGAGGGCCCCCTTTATTGAGGAGCCGCGGTGAGCAAGGCCCTGCCCAAAGCACTTGGCCTTGATGGATTCTCCCAGCTCTCCAGCAGCCCCCTGAGACGTCCTATCTCTCAAAGAAGATTCCTCTCCTAATGGCTCAGCAAGGTCTGTATTCTGGGGTCCCAAGGAAAGGAATGGGAGCAATGAGGGCTCCGTGTGGGAAGTTTCTGGAGAAGCACAGCAGAGAAAGGTCTTTGCAAAGCCCAGGAGTTCCTTTTGCCTTAAAGGTTTGTGTGGGAAGGGAAGGCAGATCTGTGTGGACCAAAAGCAGATTAGTGGGTGCCTGGGGCTGAGAACCAGGATTAACTGTAAACAGGCACAAGGGATCTTATTGGAAGGAATGAAAAAGTCTTGAAACAGGATTATGGTAATAGTTGCACGACTTCATAAATTTACTTTTTAAAAAAAATGAGTGAGCGTTATGGCATGAAAATTACTTTTCAAAAGTTTGCATGAGATGAAAAAGTAAAGATTGGAGGGGGAAGGGGCAGGTGTTTTCAAAAGCAGCTGAAAATTCTTTGATGCTTCTCCCACTGATAGGTGGAGCCTACGGGACCTTGGAATCTAGGCAGGTTTCTGACCGTGTGGACCAAGAAAGGATAGTAGAAGTGACACGACGCAACGCGACTTCAGCTTTGTCCACTGGGACATTTCTCCAGGCCATCAGGCTGTGAAGAGGTCCCTGAGCAAGGGGTTCAGGCAATAATCCCAGTGCACCCGCATTCAAGTCATCCCCCACCCCACTCCCGGCTGTAAGTGAAGAAGCCTCCAGATGATTCCAGACCCCAGTCACACGAGTCTTCCTAGCTGAGGTCCCAAACATCATGTATCAGAGACAATACGTCCCTACGATGTCCCTTTGGGATTCCTGACCTGCAGTTTGTAGGCTCTTGTCTGTAGCTTCTTGCTGTTAATACGGTAGCAACAGCAGGGTAGTTGACGGGAGCCCTCGAAGCTGGTGCTGATGCAAGATGTCTGAATCTATCAAGGGCAGCCTAAGGCAAAACTCTGCTCAGCAGCTGGTGCAGAGGTGCCCCAGCCTCTTCTCAGAGGGAGTTCCCCAACTACCAGCCATCCCTATTGTAAGCCCTCAAAGACAGTAGGCACCCCAGCAAGCCAGTGAACATCCCCACTTCTTCCCCTACTTACGTCTTCTTGGCTGTAGCCAGAATGAAAAGGTCAACCACACAGTAAAGGACCTCTGGGTCATCGTTTTCTATCAACTGCTACTGTATTCCCAAGGCTAGGACAGACAGATGTGGAAGGGACAGGTCCTCACCTTTGATGAGCTCACAGTCTATGGAGAAGGACATACAAATCATCTAAGTATTTACCTAATTTTTTTTTAATGTTTATTTATTTTTGGGAGAGAGCTCAAGCGGGGAAGGGGCAGGGAGAGAGGAGGGACAGGGGATCCAAAGCAGGCTCTGTGCTGACAGCAGCAAACCCGACATGAGACTCGAACCCATGAACCACGAGATCATGACTTGAGCCAAAGTCAGACGCTCACCCGACTGAGCCACCCAGGCACCCCTAATTATTTACCTAATTCTTATCATTATTTTAACATCCACCTTCCGCACTGGACTGTAAACTCCTTAAGAAATTGGATCTCTATCGCTAACTTCGTTTTTCCCAGAAGGCACTCGATATAGATTTACTGAGTGATTGAACGGAATTGCCAAGTGATAACCTCCTTGACCGAAGTCCAACCAAGATTCAGAGCACACGATGCATTATGTCACTGCTAAAAGCAACCTAGGCCGGTGGGAAGGTGCTCGGAGGAGAAATGGGACACTTGGGATGGGTGGGTCCTCCCAGGACCGACAGGTCACTCACATGCTCTAAGCTCATGGTCACTGACCCACTACAGGCCACTCTCTGACCCCCACTTCATCTTTTTCCCCCCAAGCTTGCTTCCAGCTTTTTGCTCCCGTTCTAAATCTCCGCCAGTTTCAAACTTCATGCGGACCCTCTCTGCCTACCCCCTACTCCACCACCACTCCACCACCACTCCCTGCTCTGAGGAGATAACTCAAATTTCAGAGTCTATGATCCCAATCCTTTCCTACATCATCCCCAATCTAAAACCAAAGCAGTTTCATGTTTGCAGCCTGAACTCAGGTCACAGACCTTTGGCTCTCTCTCTTGTAATCACAGCTCTAGTCTTGTAAGCTCCACTTGGTGCGGAAGCTTCTGCTGCTGAGGGGAGCGAGGCCCCACACTACAAAGAGTCTGGAGTCAATTCGAGCCAGGGCCTCTGCAGACCCCAGTGTCAAAAATAATGACGATGCTGCTCTACCCCTGGTCTGCAGTTCCCTACATCTTCCCACCATAATTGGATCACTTGAGACTTGGCCAATGAAAAGGAGATTTATCCCAGCCTGCGCTCCCTCCCCAGCGGCACCTGTAAGCCTCTTGTTTGCCCTCCTAATCCCTGAATCCCGCCTCCCTTCAGGGCTCGGAATACCAAAGTCAGGAGCACAAGATACTTCCTTCCACCCGCCTACTCCCGACTCTGGGAGAAAAGTCTTTCTTTCCTGTTCTACTCAAGTTTTTCTTTTCTTTTCTTTATTCCTTTTCAAAAAAAAAATTTAATATCTCTCCTTATAGAGTCTTTAAATGGAAAATTTGGGAAGCTCATGAGAAGTTCAAGGGCTCAGGAATTCTACAGAGCCATGCCTCAGAGATATGGCAGATATGGTTCCAGATAATGGCAATAGAGCAAATATCACAACAAAGCAAATACAATGAATGCTGTGGTTTCCTAGGGTGTGTAAAAGTTATGTTTACACTATACTGTAGTCTATTAAGTGTGCAATAGCATTATGGCTAAAAAATGAAAGTGCATACTTTAATTTTAAAATACTTTATTGCCACAAAAGACTAACCATCATCTGAGCTTTCAGCAAGTCATAATCACTGATCACAGATCGCCATAACAAATAGAATAAGGGAAGAGTTTGAAATATTGCTTGAATGACCAAAATGTGACCCAAAGGCACAAAGAGCCAATGCTGTTGAGGAAATGCTGCTAACAGAACTTGCTCAATTCAGTTGCCACAAACCTCCAAAAAACTAAACAAAACAAAACAACAACAAGAACAAAACAACAACACCCATATCTGGGAAGTACAGCAAAGCAAAGTGCAATAAAATAAGGTACTCCTGTAACCAGTATTAGACTTTTTTTCTTGTCTCCTTGGTTTGCAGACTGAGTCACATGCCCGGCTTTGGTCTCCCCAGTGAATGATGGTCACTCTTCACGCAGACTGGAGGTGGGGCCACCTTGATGGGACCGAGGCCAGAGGACAGATCTGGATCCACTACACCAGCGGAGCACTCAAAATCTCTGGGCCTCAGTTTCCTCACCAGAAAGTGATATCCACCCACAGGGCTTGGACTGGATTGAACAAGATGACAGTGCCATCCTTGAACTGAATAAACCTTCAGTGAAATTCTCTTCCTCAGCGCTCTCATGGCACCACCATGTATAGGGCTCCAAGGCTAGAACTTGAGGAAGACTGTGGTTGTGAAACCAAAGCCACAAAACACAGGTTGGAGCATTAAGTGCATAGAAATGTCTCTGCAAGGAGGTGATTGTCAACTCAAAGCCATTTCTGCTCCTCCTACCACCCTTGTTTCAATGTACGTGATGCCTACACGTCCCCCCCTCCTCCATCCCTTGCCCACCCTGCTGCCTGGCTGCAGAGGTCAAGAGCCCAAACTGAAGTCACCCTGAGGAACCCACTCATCCATCATGTGAGAGGATCGAGAGGGAAGGGAGGATGGGGGGAGGGGGCAGGGTGTTTGGGCTGGAAGGTGCCTGGTGGTGGGAAACCCATGTGAGCTGGAAACTCTCACATGTTCTGGTGTGAGTTCTGACATAACCGTGAAGGCTCCAAAGTCACAGCCCAGAAGGTAGCCCAGGTGCTTAGGGATGAGGCGGGAAGAGGAGGGGCCTTGGGGACAAGCCCTCATCTCAGAGGCACTCTGTTCAGAACAGATTTCAAACTTCAGCTTTATAAAAAAAAAAAAAAAGGTGAACATAGGAGCTTAATGATACATGATTTATGAAGGGCAATTTTTCAAGATCTTGCAAAATCCTTTAAAATATGTATATACTTTGACCCAGCAATTTCACTTCCAAGAATCTCTCCCAAAGATTTAGTGATTCCAAATGTAACGTGGAGACCTTGTTTGACTTCTGCTCCAAACGGACTAACTAACTGGATATTTGTGAGACCATGGAGAACGTTTGAATTCTGGTCAGATATTCGATATTGAGTAATATCAAATCTGAATAGAAATTGTTATCAATTTCTTATTAACAGAAGTCCATGGTGTATTCAGATGGCCCTGGGGTCTTTTAATTATTATTTTTAGTTTATTGTTAATTGTGGTAGAATATACATAACATAAAATCTGCCATCTTAACCATTGTTGAGTAGGCAGTTCCCGCTGCAGGGCAGCCAGCGCCACCATCCTTCAGCGGAACTCTTTTTATCTTGCCAGACTCAAACTCTGTCCCCATTAAACATTAAGCTCCCTGCCTCCCAGCCTCTGGCAACCACGCTTCTACTTTCTGTCTCTATGAATTTGATTATTCTAGGTACCTCATGTAAGTGGAATGGTACAGTATTTGTCTTTTCGTAACTGGCTTCCTCTTCTTAGCACGGTAATATCCTCAAGGTTCATCCATATTGTAGCAGGTGCCAGAATTTCCTTCCCCTTTAAGGCTGAAAGACTATTCTCTTTAGGGTTCCCGCACCCAATTCCAATGTGGGGGGGGTGGGAGGGAGTGTCCCTCCCACACCAACTACAAGCATCGCTCCAGATTCCAACTGAGTGTTCTGCCGGTCAACTCAACTCTGACACCATCTACCTGGAGGCAGCACCTGATTGCACAGGCTAAGGATTCAGTCCTAGAAGACTGTCAACCCCCGCCACCCCTAACCCCCCACCTTGGATGCTATTAATTTGCCAGAGGGGCTCTCAGAACTCAGAGGAACATGTTGACTTCCTGGGTTACTTACTATAAAAAGATAGAACTCAGGAACAACCTGATGGACGAGATGCGTGGGGGAAGGTGTGAAGAAAGGGGGCGGCGCTTCCACGCCCTCTCCAGTCGCTCCGCCCTCCCCACATCTCCAGGAACTCACCAACCCCAAAGCTCACCGAACCGAACCTGTCCTTAAAGATTTCATTAAACAGGCACAATCGATTAAATCATTGGCCTTTGATGCCTGGTTCTACCTGTACCAGCCCCTCTCTGCTCCCCGGGGGTGGGGCAGGGGTACTGAAAGTTCCAGCCCTCCAGTCAATGAATCCACGGTTGATTCTCCGGACATGCAACCCCCATCCTTAGGGGCATCCCAAAGTCAGTTGTTAATTTGACAAAAGACCCTCCTCATTCAGGAAATTCCAAGGGTTTTAGGAACACCACAGGAACAGGGACAAAGACCAAAAATAGGTCACAATATCATGAATTCCATCCTATGTACTGCTAAAAAAAATTTTAAAAAGCCCAAAATAAAGTCACTTGTCTCCCCAGGACAGCAAGTTAAGACAATCACAGCACAGCAAGTTAAGACAATCACAGCTTCAGCCGACCTCAGGAATGGGACCTCACGATTTCCTGGTCAGCACTAGGGAGGTCATCGGCTGATAAAAACCCTGGCAGTCCCGGGGAGCCTGGGTGGCTCAGTCAGTTAAGCTTCTCACTTCAGCTCAGGTCATGATCTCACAGTCTGTGGGTTCAAGCCCCACATTGGGCTCTGTGCTGACAGCTCAGAGCCTGGAGCCTGCTTCAGATTCTGTGTCTCCCTCTCTCTCTGCCTCTCCCCCACTCATGCTCTGTCTTTGTCCCAAAAATAAATTTTAAAAATTTTTTTTAAAAACCTGCCAATCCCTTCCCCTCCAAAAACAGGATGCCTTGGCCTGAAATCATCTTTCCTTTCCTTTTGCTAATAACTCCCTGCCCCACCCTCCTTCCTATAAAAACCTCCCGTTTTGTGCACCCCTTCTGAGCTCCCCTCCACTTTCTAGATGGGATGCTGTCTCGATTTGTGAGTCACTTAACAAAGCCCGTTAGATCTTCTCATTTACTCTGTTGAATCTCGTTTTTTAACAGTACACGTGGGGCACCTGGGTGGCTCAGTTGGTTAAGCGCCTGACTCTTGATTTCAGCTCAGGTCATGATCTCACTCTTCATGGGATGAAGCCCCATGTCAGGCTCTGGGCTGTCAGTGTGGAGCCTGCTTGGGATTCTCTCTCTCCCTCTCTTTCTGCCCCTCCCCTGCTCATGCTCTCTCTCTCAAAATAAATAAACTTTTTAAAAAAGCTTTCATATCACATTTTGTTTATCTGTTCATCCATCAGCACACTCGACTCACTTCCACCTCTGGGCTATTGTGAAGAGAGCTGCGGTGAATCAGACATGGGAGCACAAATATCTTCTTCCAGCTCTTTTGAGCAAAATTGTTAATTTTTATCGCTTGATAATGAAATTGTGGTCATGTTACTACAACAAAGTCTTAATCTCTTAGACACACATTCTCAAGTATTTATGGAAGAAATTGTTAGCTGTGACGCAATGGGAAATAACTCAGAAGAGGGACAGAAGCTACTGGCAGAAGGGAGGAGGGGAAGGGACAAAGAGGGGAAGAAATGTATTTTGTTGTGTAGAATCAGCAGTTACAGCCAAGAGGCTCCTAACTAAGGTGTCTCACCGGATACCCCCTTAGTGAGCCAGCTTGAGCCAGACTGGTGCTGAGGACCTGCATAGAAGGGCCCCTCAGCTGACTTGAAGCTACCTGTAGCTCATTATCATCCTAAGATCTCCTCCTACACACCATTTCATGACGTATGCACTATCAGGTTGACATACCACGCATGTGCGATCGAACCAAAACGCAATGCAAACTCCCCGTCCCTACAACCCCTAGCACACTGAAAGAAAGCTTCCGGCACTGACCCCACGGACTGTGCTTTGAGAACTATCTCCCTGTCTACTTACAACACGTAATCAAAAGTTCTAGGGCTGCCTGGGAGGCTCAGCAGGTTAAGAATCAACTTCAGCTCAGGCTTCTATGATTCTAAGTTAGGGAACATCTTAATTTTTTTGCTGGTTTCCATTATTACTCACAACTTCTTAGAAATGGTGAGAACAATGGCATCAGTGAGGATGTGACTGAGGGCTTGCTCTGAGGTGCCCTGTGCATGCTTTGTCTCATTTTTCATATCAACTCTGTAAGGCCAGTTATAATCTCCACCCCATTTAACAGATGAGGAAACTGAGGTTCAAGGGGCTAAGTGATTTCCCCACAGTAACATAGTCAGTCACCTTAATTTGAACTGTATTCAAATCCTGGTCTGATAGTTACATCCATGCCCTTCTTCACCCCCTTGAACTGCCTCCTTCAAGAAGTGTAAGGTTGTGAGGTGCCTGGGTGGCTCAATTTGTTAAGTTTCTGACTTTGGTTCAGGTCATGATCTCAGTTTGTGATTTTGAACCTGCTTCAGATGCTCTGTCTGTCTCCCTCTCCCTCCCCCCCCCCACCCCCGCTCTCTCTCTCTCAAAAATAAATAAACTTAAGTTAAAAAAAAAAAAGAATCAACTTCAGCTCAGGTGATGATCTTGCAGTTCTTGGGTTTGAGCCCCACACTGGGCACTGTGCTGACAGCTCAGAGTCTGGATTCAGATTCTGTGTCTCTCTCCTTCTCTGCCCCTTCCCCACTCATGTTTTGTCTCTTTCCCTCTCTCAAAAATAAATAAACATTATAAAAAATGTTTTTTTAAGTTATTTGCTTCCAACACATCCTTGGGCCGAATTCAATTTGGCGCATCCAAGCTGCAAACTCCTTTAATTCAGTTACAAAATGATATGAGAGCTTAAATGTGCATTAAATCCAGCAAGGGTGTGAGGGAGTAGAGCTAAAACAAAATTGGACGTTTTGATAATTATTGAAACTGGGTGCTGGGTAAGTAGGAGTTTACTATCCTACTTTCTACTTTTGTGTTTGCCAGTACTTTTTCATTGAAAAAAAAAGGCTTATGGGGCGCCTGGGTGGCTCAGTCGGTTAAGCGTCCGACTTCGGCTCAGGTCATGATCTCACAGTTTATGGGTTCGAGCCCTGTGTCGGTCTCTGTGCTGACAGCTAGCTCAGAGCCTGGAGCCTGTTTCAGATTCTGTATCTTTCTCTGACCCTCCCCTGCTTGTGCTGTCTCTCTCTGACTCTAAAATAAATAAAAAACATTAAAAACATTTTTTTAAAAAGCTTAAAAACAGATATGGAAATGGATGTAGAGATATATATTCATAGCAAAACAAAACACAAACTAAATGTACCATAATAGAAGTTTGTTAAATAAGTTATGATACATTTATATCACAGAATACACAAAGCAGCCTTTTAAAATAATTATATTGAGTATATGTTATTTACAGGGATAGATATTTATATTGTAAAATATTAAAAAGCAAGCCTATTAAAATTATGTGCAGTGTGTTTCTACTTTTGTTTAAAAAGTAAACATATCTATACAGAAGGCTGTCACCAAAATGTTACTAGGTTAACTTTGGGTAATGTTTGCCTTTGTCTACTGGCATTTCCTAATTTTTCTACAATGAACATGAATCACTGTTGAGTGAAAAATATTTTTAGAAAAAGACATTCTTTGGGGGCGCCTGGATGGCTCAGTCAATTGGGCATCTGACTACTGATTTCAGCTGAGGTCATTATTTTACAGTTCACGAGATTGAGCCCTAGTTAAACTCTGCACGTGGAATTTTCTCCCTCTCTCTCTCTGGGCCTCCCTCACTCATTCTCTCTCTCTTTCTCTCTCTCTCAAAATAAATAAACTTTTTTTTTTTTCAAAAAGACACTTAACCTGCATTCATAGCCACCTTGACAATTTCATCAGCTTCTCCTATGCACATGTGCGTAAGGGTGTGGGGGGGAGTGTCTGAGTGTGAGTGTGTGAGTAGGTGTGCCTGTGTCTGGATGTGGGTGCATGTGTGAGTGGGTACAAGTGTCTCTGAGTGAGTGTGTGTGTGTGTGTGTGTGTAGTAGTAGACTCCTAACGTATCTACTAAATAAAATCAATAGGTGGTGTTGGGATGACAACCACATTTCTAACCTGAAAGATTATTCATCTGTTCATGAATAATCTCATTAGGAACAATTAGCAAAGCTAAGCCATATTCCTGAAGTCCGTGTCTTGGTTAAGACCCTTTGGTCAGTGCCATAAACCAACCTGAGAAGGACCGAAGTCTGGTGAGAGACCCCTAAGGGGCTGTGACAGCAAAACCACTTTCATCCTAATATTAAAACCTCATTTGTCTTCTCCTCCCCACATTCTGTCACGAGCATACGGTGGAGTTTTCCAGAGACTACATGAACATGACCTCACAACAGACTGAATGGAGAAGCAGGGGTAAGCAGGAAAACTTACATTACAGAGATTTGCAAACAGGTTTATTGTTTTGCAATGAATTGATAAATATTTTTTAAACGTCTCAGACTTAAATCCTAATGTATTAAATGCTCACAAACATAATCCGCAGAAACAAAATCTCTCTGGAATCTCCAACAATTTTTCAAGTGTAAAAGAAGGGGCTCTGGTCTCCACTTCTCTTAACCTCCCCTCCCTCTCTCCCTGCAGCCCTCATTCTCTATTCCTCTTTGCTGTAAGGGGCAGGAGCGGCTGCCCAGAGAAACCGTCCCACGGGCCCACCATGGCTCTGGCCCTGTGGGTGGACGCAGAAGGAGGTCCTACAATCAGTAGACAAACCTGAGAGCTGTGTATCTCAATCGTCCTGCTCACTGAGACCCACGAGACCTTCCGTCCAACTTCCCCACGGCACTGCCGCTCCCTCCCAGTCTCTGCCAGCCTCGGGCCACCCCTGGGAGCACTGCCCCTCAGGCATCTGGGACCACTGAGCCAGGTCACTCTCTCATCAAACACCTGAATGGCCACCGATTGAGGCCTCATAGTCCTAATAGTCAAGACCGACCACAGTCTGGCTCCAACGGGCCGCCCCAATATCCACCTCCGTGTCCCTCTCCCCAGCCCCACACTGCAGCCGCAGAGAACGGCTCCGTGCTGCGTCGGCACACCTGCTCTCCCTTCCTTTCTCCCTGGCATTGCCCATCCATCACAAATGCCCTCCCTCCACCGCTGTGTGGCCAAGTCCCCCTCCTGCTTGAAACACTCCCTCGATGCCACTTCCACCAGGAAGCATTTCCCTCCTCCTTCCCCGCTCCCCCAGAACAACGTGGCCCTCCCTCCTGCCTCCCCCATCCCCCCAAGGGACACTCAATTCAGCTCTGCTTTATTTTCCTTATTAGGTCACAGCTTCCCTGAAGACCTGTCATACAATAAAAAATAAATGTGTGGTCTCTGTCCCCAGTTCTTGGCATAGAGTTCTTAAAACCTTTGGGGTTTACTGTCTTTTGTCTGCGCTTGAGACATGGGGGGAGAGGGGGACGGATAGCTTCAGGACCCACAGACAGCCGGAAGGGCCAACCAGTGATTACAGGGTTGGAACTTGCAGCCCCAACCCAACCTCAGGGAGGAGACAGGAGCTCAGTCGACAACAGCCCAGGATTTGATCCATCCCGCCTGCCTAATGAAACCTAATGAAACCGGGACAATGTCCCCTGAACAATGGGGTCAGCGGCTTGCAGGCTGGCAGTCCTGGGAGGCCGACGCAGCTGGAGAAGGCCCACAGGGTCCGCATACAGCCCTCTTCCGTTTGGTTGTCCCTTTAGAATAAACCAGTAAGTGTAAAGCGTTTTCCTGAGTTCTGTGAGTCATTCTGGCAAATTACCAACCTGAGGAGGGGTTTGTGAGGCAGTCGGAAGTACGGTGGCCCCTGGGTCTTGCAGCTGGTACCTGAACTGGTAGGGGGGACAATCTGGTGGGACTGAGCCCTTTGGCTCAGAATTGAATTGAATGGTTAGGCACCCAGGTGGTGTTGGAGGATTGCAGAATTGGGGTGCAATAGAACACATCTGGTGTCAGAAGTGGTGTCGCCCCTCTGCATCCCCTCAGGAACTGTGCCAGGGCCTGGCATACAGTGTGGAGGAAGGGCTATGCTGGGGCACCTGGCCTGGCCCCGCCCGCACTGTTTACACCAAGCCTGGCCCATGGCCTCTCTGTGCCTCTCCTGTGCAATAGAGAGGCCCAGAATCTCCAAGGGCCCTTCATACCTAAACCTAGTTGGTACCAGTCTACGATTTGATAAAGCCTCAGAACCCAGGTAATCATCAATAACGCTCGATCAACCGTTGGCAAAAATTCACTTTTTTAAATATTTAATTATTTTTGAGAGAGAGCGTGCACACACAAGCAGAGGAGGGGCAGAGAGAGGGGGACAGAGGATCCTGAGCAGGCTCCATGCAGAAAGCAGGGAGCCTGGGGCGGGGCTTGAACCAGGAGATCCTGACCTGAGCCAAAGTCACATGCTCAACCGACTGAGCCACCCAGGTGCCTCGGCAAAAATCAGTTTTTGGAAAAAAAAATTAGTAGCCTTTTTTAAAACCACATAAACTTTTTAAAGATGGAACTCAGTCGGGGGAATTTTTTTTCTTCTAAATAGGCACAAACTCAGTGAAATCTCTACTGGGTTTTCTTTTTTCCAGGTCAAGTTCCCTTATTTGCTGCCCATATATAAATCCAACCTTCTAATTTGGGTATTAATTTGTCATTCCTCCCCATTGTGGTTCCCAAGGTTTCTGAGCCCAGAATCATTTGTGGCTTTAATGAAGGAAACTCTCCTGGATCGTTAATAAAGAGGCTCAGGGATGCTGGGAACCCTAAGCTTCCCCTCCCCCCGCATGATGGAAGACTGCCGATCTTCACCCTTTGTGGCCGCCCCTCTGAATTTCTCACCCACACGAGCACACTCCCACCAGAGCCAATGAAGCCATCATTTCTCAGGCAGCTTGGCGGGGAGGCTCTCCTTCCCAGTTGCATCTGTTTTCTCCACATCTCTGCTCCTGAAAGCGTCCAACACCCACTTCCTGTTCCCTGACACCCCTCAGTCCTCCTCTCTAACTTGTAATAATGTAAATGCAGGCAGCAGCTGGCAGGATTCTGGAGAAATCTGCATGCCCTGACGCCCATTGTATTCTCCCTGCATCTGTTGATAAGATCGCCCACCCCTCGGGAGCCTCACTGGAGCTCTGGGTCTCCTAGCCTTTCAAAGTGACTGTGTGACAGCATGGACCTGAGAAAGCAGTTCCAGGGTCTCCATAGGTGGGGAAGGACAGAGGACTAAGTGTGAGGCTGGACAGGGTAATAAGTAGCCCACAAGACTTACACCAGTCACACTTTCCTGCCATAGCTCGGAATAGTATGGGAGAGGTCAGCAGAACACACCAGGCTGAGGGCTTCTAGGAGGACTTCTCAGGTCTGCCCGGGTTCCTTAGGGAGGCACGCTCAGGGAGTGGCCAGGGCATTCACCCACCCAAGGTGAGCTCCTGCCCACTTGCCAGAAGCCGAGGTGTTAGGGGAGGCTTACCAAGACTCTTACAACCCAGTACAGTCATCCCGAAACTCCAGCATATTTACCTTAGGTGGTGGCCCACAGGGGGACATGCCCCAGGGATCAACGTCCGGGTTCTGGGGCCATCCCGGACGTGACCCAACTAATGTGAGTTCACTCATGGGTGGGCTACAGGTATAGACTACACCAGATGGAGTTGTCACACAAAGGAAACTTTATTTGCACCAAATACAGAGATAAAGGGGAATAACTTCCAAAGCTGTGACTCCTCAGAGGCAGCATTTTTTATTTGGGGGTTAGGATGAATATTCAGAGAGGGGAGCCTTGTCACTGCATATGAGGGTGGACGTAAGTTTGTGTTGATGTACTTAGAAAACAGGTCTGTGCATGTTTTGAATGTTCTGGTACCGCAGCTTGGGCTCAGCAGAGGGAACTGTCAAGGTAACTGACAAGGGAGCTTGCCCCCATATAAACCTGGTGAGGTCTTGTTATCTGTGATGAGACGTGCAGGATCTTGCTTACTTTTGAAACAGCCCTGGGAGTTTTTACCATTGATTTATTGTCTCCGATTTGCTTAGGATATTTCCTGGCCTGGGAGAGACTGTTAGCTTTTGCATTCCTTTTGTTCCTTTAAGAGACATGACTACTGAGGTTTTTCTGCATTTCTTTGTAATTCTGTGACCCCCTCAGAAGGTCTGTGAGAAGTGTTTCCAGGCTATTAGAGCTGGTAGGGCTCAGATCTCAGAAAATAGCTGGGTCCTAAAATGATTTCTCTGTGTCCTAAGCGCTAGGTCTCGTCTTTCTTCTTCTGGGGACCCCTCACTCTTTCTGCTTAGACCTCCTTACCACCAGCTCCACTCGTGGCACAGACTGTGCAGTAATCACTAGGCATCACACATGTCTGACCACATTGCAACATGGCTTTGCATAATCTGTAACCTCCTAAAATCCAGGGCCTAGGGGAGTCTATGCACAGTAGGCCTAGTCATCTCCGAGGACAGGAAAAGGGACAGCCTCGTGTTCATGAACTGGGCTTCCAGGAACCCAGGTGCACACTATAAGGTTTTTGAGTGAAAAAACACTCCAAGGCAAAAGGTTCCGCAGAAGGAGTTTTACTGCCTGCACCCTCGGCCAAGGCGAGAGAATTTACCGGGACAGTTTTATTGTCTGCGTCCCAGGGCGAGGTTCCGCGACTCCAGAGAGGGGAGTCGGGGAAGTCGCGGCCTGGTTGGGTGGTGGTGGAGTTTTATAGCCTGTTAGTGGGGGTTCAGATAACAGGGGCAGTCTCTTGACTGGAAAGTCCAGGGTTGGAAGGTTTAAATTTCTGTTTCCCGCCGATGTAGTAACGGCCACTAATGTAGTGGCGGGAAGGTCAGCCATCTTAAGAAGGTCAGCCATCCTAAGAAGTGGTGGGAAGGTCAGCCATCCTAAGAAGGTCTGCCGTTCTTTGGTGTCTCTGCCCCACCTCTCAGCCGGCCCAACACACACATGTAAACACACATACACACGTAAACACACACACACACATGCGCACGTGCACGCACACACACGCACGCACTGCCTGGGTTAGGTGCCCAGGCCTACACTCCCATAGCACTAATCGTTCACTTGTCCAACACCACTCCTCACGCCCACATCCCTCACTCAGCTGCTGTCAGCCCTTGGAGGGCAGAGATGTGTAACGTCCGCACCTGAATCCCAGCTGTCCACACAGCCTGGCTCCAAACAGGAGCCCCAAATGCTGCCAAGGTGAACTGAGGCATTGAGGGCAGTGTCATTCGGCAACTTGAATGTCTTTTCCCTGCAGAAGCAGGACAGACGTACCTGGCTGGGCTTCCTGCCAGCAACACAGAGTGGTGTGGTCCTTCTTCCTTAGATCCAACANATAAAACATTTAAAAAAATAAATAAAGTGGGGATAGTGTGATGACTGCCTGTCCTCTAGGGTTCTTAGCAGGAGGTGAGATCACAGCTGATCACAGTGCCTGGCAGGTGGTACATTCACAATGAGTGGCATTTGTAGTAGTCACTTTGATTCCATCCTGGAGCACACAGTGTGCAAAGTCTTATTCCATCACCCAGCCCACGGTATACAGTTCCATCCTCATCCCTCTGACCAGTTACTTGAGGGACAAATTAGACCTTTTGGATGCTCTGGAGGTACATGTAGCTTAGGGTTGCCAGATTATCAAATAAAAACATAGGAAGCCCAGTTACCTTTGAATGTCAGATAAACAATGTAATAACTGTTTAGTGTAAGTATATCCCAAATAGTGCATGGAACATACTTATACTAAAAATGTTTTCATTGTTTATCTGATCCTCAGAGGTAACTGGGCACCCGATATTTTACCCATGAATCCTGGGGAAGCTCTCATTTGATGGGATCTGATCTTTGCCAGGCCAACTGTACCTCTTCTCCAAGACAAGAACTTCTGAAGCGATGGTTGAGAGATTTCCCAACTCTTTTGTAACTGGTATGGGGGGAATCGAACAGCACTAGAGTACAAACAAGAAGCTTTCACTTCCTCAGTCCCTGCCACATGCTGGGCTCACTCACAACCCCCCCAGCCTTCCTGCTGGGGGACAGATCCCAGAATGACCTCACAGCTGCACTCCATAATTCTCTGGTCATTTCCAGTTCATGAAAGCAATCTCATTCTGGCTTTTAAGGCTCAGCCCTATTCATTTTTTTTTTTCAATTTTTTTTTCTTTCATAGTTTATTGTCAAGTTGGTTTCCATATAACACCCTGTGTTCATCCCAGCAGGTGCCCTCCTATTCATTTTAGAACTTCAGTCTCATTTTCAATTCAAAGCACTCCCCGCCCCTCCGGCACAGGCCAAGTTCATGGACCTTGCAGCTGGGGAGGAGAGGGACAGGGTGGGGGGCTGACCTCATTCCCCACTTCCCAATGTTTGCCCCTCCGGGTTTGGGGTGGGAGAAAGGAGAACAGATGGCCTCTCCCAGATCTTAATGCCACTCCAGTTAGGAGGCATGAACCCCTGGCGAGAGGCACCATATTGTCCAGTTGAACCCCAATTATGGGCCTCCCTTCACATTCCTCTCTGACAATGCCTCTGGCTGGTGCCACAGAAGTCCTGGCCAGCCAAGCCCATTCCGTCCACTCTGTGGGGCCAGTGGACACAGCTCCTGCTTCTCCCTGGTCCTCAAAGGGGCCTTCTTTGCCCACTGCCTACGGGCTGCCCTCACCAAGCTCCTGTCTCAATATTCTGCAGCATCAGACCCTACCATGGCTCTGGCTCCCCAGAAGCAGGCTCTAAAATGAGCATTTGTGAACCAGTGAATTATTAAGAAATGCTCCCAGTAGGAACTCATCACAGAGTGAGGGGAAGACAGATAGGGAAGGAGAAAAGCCAAGAAAGGGTCTGATTTCACCTTGTAGAAACTCTGAGGCCAGCAAATTATGGCTTCAAGAGCCAAGGCCAGCTCATCATCCATATTACGTGGTCTATGAGCTAAGAATGGTTTTTGGATTTTTTAATGTACAACGTAAAAATCTTCAGCCTCAATAGATACTGCCCTTCGACCTATAATGCACACAATAGTTATATCTATCACTTTATGGAAGAAGTTCGCTAATTCCTGGATGGTATGCAGTCTTTGATTGGATCCTGGCTTGACAAACTGTCTGTGAAATGCATTTAGGGCATAATTAGGAAATTTTTACTATGAACTGATGTTAGGGGATATTAGAAAATTTGTTAGAGATGTATGCTTAATTATTTAGGGTTGAAATCTCGTGATGGTTATAATTTGCTTTAAATAGTTCAATAAAGCAAATGAGGCACATATGGTAAAATGTTAATGACTGTAAAGTCCAGGTGATGGATTTCATTAGGCTGTTCTCATTACTATATGTTTGAAAGTTGTATAATTAAACTTAGGAAATTAATATACATCTTCCTTTTTTTCACCTTCCATATCTAAGCCATTGACTAAGTCCCAGCTATTCTACTCTTTACACTCTTGCTTCCAAATCTGTCCCTGTCCTTCATCCCAGTGACCAGAGTTGAGTTTCAGCCCAGGCTGTCATCAAAAACCACACAGGAGTACAGAATCATGTGGGGAATAAAACAACAAATAGACCTCTATGTGATTCCTTCTTCCAGCAAATACAGTTGACCCTTGAACAACTCAGGGGCTGGCGTACTGACCCCCCCATGCAGTCACAAATCCATGTATAATTTTAACTCTCCCCCAAATCTAACTACTAGTAAACCTACTGTTGATCAGAAGCCTTACTGATAACATCAACAGTGGATTCACAGATACGGTGTATGCTCTGTGTATTATAGACTGTATTCATACAATAAAGTAAGCTAGAGAAAAGAGAATGCTATTAAGAAAATCATGGCGCACCTGTGTAGCTCAGTCTGCTAAGCCTCCGACTTGGACTCAGGTCATGATCTCGCGGTTTGTGGGTTGGAGCCTGACTCAGAACCTGGAGCCTGCTTCGGATTCTGTGTCTCCCTCTCTCTCTGCCCTTACCCCGCTAGTGTTCNCTCTCTGTCTGGAATACCCTGCGCAGAAGGACAGGAGCCGGCACCAGCCACTCCAGCAAGACTCGTGACACCACTTTTTTTTAACCTTGACTACTGAGAGTGGCGCCTTCTCACTGCCCAGAAAGTTCGCTCTCAGGGGTCGTATTTTGCCAGAGCGGAGCCTTCAGGCTTCCCTCCCCTCCCCAGCACGCCCCGTGCTGTGCTGGAAGAGTTTTATAAACCGGCTCTCTGGAAAAGAGACAAAAAGCTCGGATTTGTACGTTTGCCCATTTCTGAGGCATAACTATTGCATTGACACCAAGGTACCAAAATGTGGTATCTCTGAGCACAAAACTGGGGAGCGGTGCACGTTCGCCCCTCACGCAGTGTTTCTACCACAGTTACCGGTCGGAAATAATCTCAAGAGCAGACTAGTAACAAACAGAATGTACTAAAATAATGAGACAGTGATGAGTCTTAAGTATGTCTTACCTTTTAAAAAATATAGCTTATGTCACTAAGGTTTACATAATTTAATTTTTAACTTTTTAAATTATGTTTATTTATTTTGAGAAAGAGAGAGCCCGAGCAGGGGAGGGCCAGAGAGAGTGGGAGACACAAAATCCAAAGCAGGATCCAGGCTCTGAGCTGTCAGCACAAATTCCCATGCAGGGCTCAAACTCAGAAACCCAGAGATCATGGCCTGAGCCAAAGTCGGACGCTTAACCCACAGAGCCACCCAGGCACCCCTAATTTTTAACACTGGCTAAATTTCACATCAGCTTACTTGTGAAATTCCTGAAAATGTAACAATCAGCTCTCGTGGTACCAGCCTGCTCCAGCCCCCTCCGCGCCACCCAAGGGCACAAACTGAAGGGTTTGTAGTAGAACTGGCTGGAGCTGAGTTCATTTGAAGGAAGTTCCCAATTCAGCATCTTGGCCTCCCCATCTGAGCCAGCCTGAGCAGGTAGCCTCAGCAGGGGGCCACGTGCTACCTGAGCACCTGGATGACTTCCCCTCCCATCCTCAGCCCCTCATCTGCAGCCTGTGGGGTGCACGTCCACCTTCAGGGCTGTGTGATGGAGCAGCCAGAGTAATACACAGGAGCTGTGCCGATCCCAGCATTTCTGCTTATAACAAGCTCCTAAAAACTCGTGGGATCTGCAAAATTGCACACAAAGAAGTGTTTTTCTTTAAAACACCATTTGTGAGCAAAATAGGATTCAGGGCAGACAGACTACTCCAAACCTAGGGGTCCCCATAACCAGAGCACTAATAAAAACAATCACAACCTCATAAAAATTCCCAGAGTTAAATCCCCAGCCAGCGTCGCTGCTCATGGGCCCTGTAAGCCCTGGGACTTGAGCTTCCTGCTTGGACACGTGGATCCTCGCCAGCATTTGTTTCCAAGGAAGACGGTTCACATCAGAACTCCAAGGTGGACCCAGGGCCTAGGACGCTTTGCCCATCATTTTTTAACACAAGGGGACACTGTCTTTCCAGTTTCAACAGCCGCAGCCACTCACAGCTTCGCAGGGAGCTTAGCTTCATGGAAAGGGTAAGTTCTTCAAGCCACCAAGCCAGCCACAACTGCCCTGAAGGAAGCCCTTCTGTGGGATTTTCAGCTTCTTTTTCTCAAGGTCTCTTACTTGGCGGAGGCTCTTTCATTGTAAAAAAGCTTGCCCTATCCACCTCCACCCGTCTTCAACCCTTAACATACCAAGAAAGAGCAAGTACGAGCCCACACATTTTACTGAGATCATTCCCCTATTTACCAAGCTCACGCCCCTACTTCGTATCACAGAAATAGTTGCAGAAGCATAGTTGGCTTCTGTGATGGCTTAGAAATAGTTAATCAAGGGTGCCTGGCTGGCTCAGTCAGTAAAACATGTGACTCTTGATCTCAGGGTCAGGAGTTCAAGCCCCATATTGGACGTGAAGAAGAAAACAAGAAAGAAAGAGAAAGAGAGAGGGAGGGAGGGAGAGGGAAGTAAGGAAGGAAAAAAGGAGTTGATCAGAATAAAACCATTTGCCTCTCAAAAGCCCATAATTCCTACTGAGCCCTCCCATCAGAGGGGGGCAGGGGCTTCAGGATTATGGAATCCACAACATACTCTTCTTTACTTAGCAGGATTCATCCCTCATTAAGCAAACCTATATTTAGGATTGCACATTTCTTCAGGGTAAACACTTTCTCTGCACCTGCTTGGCATAAAGAAAGAGGAATGAGTCATTCATTTCCAAGAGGCCGCTCAGCACCGTTTACCATTTCTGACCCCGCCGTACGCACTCACACAACCCTTCCAAGGATACGGTTCTTCATCTGACCGAGGCAAGTCATAAAGTCCAAACAAAAAGACCCAGACCTCAAATCCGGACAAAGTAATAACCTGCCCCGCCCCGCAGTGCTCTTCAGGGCTGTTCCCAGTCGTTGACCATTTCCACATTGTAAAACCCTCTCCCCTCATTCCCAATTCAGTTTAACAAATACTGGTTGAATAATTAACTGTGTCCAGCCCTGTGCAAGAAGCTGGAAGCCCAAGGAAGAGATTCCGTTTAGAGAGACTGGAATTTGTACGATTCAATTTAGATTTTCCTTAACTTTGGTTTGGTCTGGTTTGGTTTTCACTTTGGCTGCTGAAAGCGGTGAGCGGCCTGGCCTGTTCTCCCAAAGGTTTGGAGCTGCGTTTTCCTCTTCTACAGAGAACAGGGGAGACAGACAGAAGTGAAGTGCTGTGCAGCTTACAAGCAGCGGTGTCCAAAAATATGTGTGGGTGACGTAGGACAGAGAAGGGAGGCACTTATTCTCCTGGTCAGGTTTCTGACAGGCCAGGGATGCCTTCCTAGAGAAGGTGATGCTTGAGGCAGGTTTTAAAGGATGCGCAGGAGTTTTCCGGGACAGTCCATTACCGGTAAAGAGAATGGTAAAGAGAGATGACTCAGAAGCCCAATGAAACAACTTTATACAAGCCTGCACAGAGGACGAATCCCCAGGTGCTTTAGAGCAGGGCCCCTCAGCCTCAGCACTACTGGCATCTTAGACTAGATAATTCTGGGTTGGGGGTGCTGGGTAGGTTAGCATGCCGGGCCTCTACTCACCACATACCGATAGCACGGACCCACAAATTGTCACAACCACAAATGTCTCCAGGCCTTGCCAAGTGGCCCCCAGAAGACAAAATCACCCCAGGATGAGAATCACTGTTCCAGACACTATTCCCCCTCCGACACCGGCATAGAAACGCGGGCAGAGAGGATGCTGTGGGAACAGAAAGCCCCCTGGGCAACCACACTGCTGTGGCTTTCAAAGCAGCTCACGCCCACTGGTCTGCGGGTGTTCACTAGGTCAGGGAGACTGGCCGGATCACACCCAGCAAGGACGGGGACACAAGCCAAGACAGGTCCGGGCCCTGGGATGACAGCCTCCTCTCCATCCGCCCACCCCTTGCAAATGGGGAGCGGCCAGGGAATTCCAGCGTGGGGGCCGGAATGGAGCGTCAAGGAGCAGCCCCAGTGTCCCCCGGCGCTTTGTGCTGGCCGAGGAAGGGCGGTCACAGCACCGGGCAGCGGCGCTGCCTTCACGAAGGAGAACCAGCTCCGTTATCTCAGCGGCGCCTCTGCAGCTCTCGTGGGGCAACAAGGGGCCCTTTCACGTTCCCTCTGAGGGCACAGCTTTGGACCAGCATTGGGAAAGAAGTGTGGCTCCAGAAAGGAAGTGACCAGCCCTGTGCCCGCAGCAGGAGAGGGACAGAGGCCTGAAACAGACCTGCGAGGCCAAAATCAAACATCAAGGGCTCCAGGTTCTCATGACCCAGGTTGTCCGGTTTGAATCCCTGGGGGCATCTCCGAGGCTCTGGGCCTCCAGGGTGTCTCTCCCCTCAGCCCTTCACACCCAGAGCTCTCCCCAGCTACAAATACCAGTTACGGGTCCTGAAAAGAACAACACGGCCGCCACACCTTTGGCCACACTGCTCTCTCCCCTGAACTCTCTTCCTGTGCTTACCACCTGCCTCTTTTTTAAAAAAATGTTTTGGGGCACTTAGGTGGCTCAGTCGGTTGATCGCTGAGCTTCTGGCTTCGGCTCAGGTCATGATCTCACAATCTGTGGGTTTGAGCCCCGCGTTGGGCTCTGTACTGACAGCTCAGAGCCTAGAGCCTGTTTCAGATTCTGTGTCTCCCTCTCTGCCCCTTCCCTGCTCACAGTGTCTCTCTCTCTCTTTCTCTTTCTCTCTCAAAAATAAATAAACATTAAATAAATATTTTTCCATTTCTTTAACATTCATTCACTTTTGAGAGACAGAGTGTGAGCGGGGGAAGGGCAGAGAGAGGGAGGCACAGAATCTGAAACAGGCTCTAGGCTCTGAGCTGTCAGTACAGAGCCCAACGCGGGGCTCAAACCCACAGATTGTGAGATCATGGCCTAAGTTGAAGTTGGACGCTTAACCAACTGAGCCACCCAGGCACCTCTTAAAATACTGCGTGGCTTAACACTCCATCCAGAGGCCCACTCTTGGCCCCTCCCTCAGGTAAAAATGGCCCTTTCCACCAGTCCCTGTGAGGCCTCGACAGCTCACCAGGCCTCTGACTGGAGGCCCTCGGAGGGCAGGGCCAGGTCTTCCTCCTCTTCCTGATTGCAGGATCCAGAACAGGACAGGTAGGTGCTCACGTGTTTGCTGAGTGGTTGAAATCCGCCTGCGCCTCTTACTGTGCCTCCCTGACTCCACAGGGAAACAGGAGGGGCCTGGCCCCATCTCACCCGGAGCCGGGCCCCTGTGTGTGTGTGTGTGTGTGTGTGTGTGTGTGTACGTGTAGCTTCTGCTGCATCCAGATTTCCTGCTGCTTCCAGGTGGCTTTCCTCCAGGGCCAATGTAAGTGACTCTTTCTACCTGAGGTGTGAATAGCTAACAGCACACCTGCTCTCACCCCAGGCACCAGAGGCATCCTCCCGGGGCCTTGAGCACCTTCACCCGGAGGAGGTGTCAGAGGTGTATGTGAAATGTGGGGTTCTCTGGACTGGAAACATGGGCTGGCTGGCTGTGATGCACTGTTTCCTGCCCTGTGACAGAGAATGAAGGGGCCACTTCCTGCAGCAGCTAGGATCTGGACATATGCTAATAGCCTTGGGAAGAAAGGTGCAGGTTTGTTTGTTTGTTTGTTAGTTTCTCAGAATTTGGAGTGTCTGGGGACTAAGTCAGCAACTGTAAAATGATGAATGTCAAATGCTCCTTCTAAAAGCTTACGGAAGATTCAAGAAAATGTGCGATTTGCCCTTGAGTGACTGGTGAAATGGCAGGACACATCTGAAGGATTTTCAGTGAGAAGTGGGGTCGGGTGGTAAACAGTCTACAGATGTAGTGGTTTGTGATTTGGGTTTTTAAAAAAAAAAATTGGCCCTCTCTCTACTCTCATAAGAAATTATGAAGAATATAAGAATTATGACTGGGTGGCTCTGCCATTTAAGCATCTGACTCTTGATTTCGGCTCAGCTCATGATCTCATGGTGGTGAGATTGAGCCTAGCATCTTGAGATTCTCTCTCTCTCTTTCTCTCTCCCTCTGGCCCTCCCCTCCTTGCTCATGTGTGCGCACTCTCTCTCTCTCTCTCTCAAAATATAAACACAAAAGACAAAGAAATTATGAATGAGAAGTAGAGATCTCCCCGGTAGGGCTGGTATCCTGGGAAGGAGGCAATGGAAATAAGGCCAAAGGCCTAGTACAAACCCAGGACCTGGTGTCAGAGCATAACTGATGAAAGCTCCGGCAGGAATTCAAGGTGGCACCGGGATGCAGGGACTTCTACTATCTTTCCATTGGCTCCTACTCCCATGAGGTCAGAGACCCCTGTGCCTTACTCACCAGCAGCATAGCACTGCTTTACATCTATCAGTTAAATTAATTCATCCGTGCTGTGTGTCTACCTATGCATCTATAGCTAAAGTCATTTCGGCTGTGGGCAGTGAGACAGGGAGGAGAATGGGCACTGTGAGTAGCTTGTAGGCAGGCCACCTCACCATGAGCGGTCAGTGGCTGCACCACACCTAGCACCTTCAGATATGAGCACATCTGAAAGGCTTGTTATGTGTGCCTGCCTGATGCCCCACCCCTCAAGGTCAGGACCAAGGACAAAGTTCTGATAGGTAAAGAAGAGGGAAAAGAATATTCTAAAATGAGGAAGGGGACCATATCTATGCCTATACTCAAAAGCAGCAACACCCTTTCTGACATTTTGATCAAAGAACTGATCAGGGGCACCTGGGTGGCTCAGTTGGTTAAGCATCTGACTTCAGCTCAGGTCACGACCTCACAGTCCATGAGTTTGAGCCCTGTGTCGGGCTCTGTGCTGACAGTTCAGAGCCTGGAGCCTGCTTTGGATTCTGTGTCTTCCTCTCTCTCTCCCCCTTGCCTGTTCACATTCTGTCTCTCTTTCTCTCTCTCAAAAATAAATAAACATTAACAAAATTAAGACCTAATCAAAGAATAGTACCTCCTAGCATAAAACACCAAAGAATGCTGGATAAATATAATAAGCATGACAAAGGCCCTAAAGAAGGAATGCAATTCCTGAGAAGCCAAAAAAGACCTGAGCTGACCCTATGAAACCTGGTCAGGAAGGTGGGGCTGGGAGGGGTAGTGAGCTACCAAAACTGGAGGAATTGGGATCTGTTGGTGTCTGTATGGAGTGGAAATAGGAAAAAAAAAAAAAAAAAAGCAAGAAAGTACAAACTAAAAAAAAGAAATTGTCACTAACTCAGCTTAACAATAAAGAAATCTTGGATGGATAGATGGATGGATGGATGGATGGATGGATAACATTTTTCCCTGGAAATTCATAATCATAAACTTGCTTTCACACAGGTGTGGAGCTCAAATTTATACAACCTAAGTTGACCCAAGATTCCCCCTGCAAGTTAAAAAAGAAGAAGAAGAAGAAGAAGAAGAAGAAGAAGAAGAAGAAGAAGAACTCAAAAGTTGGTTCTAAGCTAATGATGCCCTGGGGGCCTTGGCCAACACAATGCTCTGGAGTTCGATACATTATTGGGAAACCTAATGTTATAAACATGTCTGTTCCTTCCAAGTACTTTCATAGATTCAATGCAACACTAATCAAAACCCTAGAGGGTATTTTTGTGATAAGTGGTAAGCTGATTCTAAAATTCACATGGAATGCTAGAAGCCAACATTCTTGTGGAAAAAAAAAAGAGCAAAGCTAAAGGTCTTACACTATAGATATCAAGACCTTTTCTAAAACCACAGCATTTAACACAGTGCTGCGCTGACAAGGACAGACCCAAGGGGAAGTCCAGAAGTAGACCTCCACACAAGCAGTCACACAATTTATGAGAAAGGTGACACAACCATGCAAAAATAAAGCTTGACCCCTGCCTCACACCATATCAAAAGAGCAATTCCCAATGGATTGTATATCTCTTTTGTAAAAGGTCAAACAACATTTCTAGTTAATAATATAGGAGAATGCCTTCATGGCTTTGGGTAGGCAAATATTTTATAAGCAGGACACAGAAAGCACTAAAAACCATTAAGGGGGAAATTAATACATTGGACTATATTACAGTAAGAATTGATGCAGCACCTGGGTGGCTTAGTCGGTTAAGTGTCCAGCTCTTGATTTCCGTTCAGGTCATGATCTCATGGCTCATGAGATTGAGCCTCATATTGGGCTCTGTGCTGACTGTGTGGAGGCTGCTTGGGATTTTCTCTCTGTCCCCCCATCTCTACCCCTCACCCACTTCCATTTTCTTCTCTCTCTCTCTCTCTCCTTCTCCCAAAATAAATTAATAAACTTTAAAAAAAGAAAATGAGCACTGTTGTTATATGCAATGGCACAGATAATCTCACAAGATAATGGTGAATGAAAAAGCCAGGCACTGAAGGGTACACACTATGATTCTGTGTATCTAAAGTTCAAAACCAAGCAAAATGAATCTATGTTGTTAGAGGTCAAAATATTGCTTACCTGGGAAGTAGTGACCAGAAGAGGGTATAGATGGGGTTCTGGAAAGCTAATAATGTTTGTATTTCTTGATGTGTGTGGGTGATTACACACGAATCAAGAGTTTATCTTTTGAAAATTCATTAAGCTATATACCTATAACATACTCACTGCGTGGTATGATGTTACACTTTAACAAAAGGTATCCTTAACAAAATTGCTTAAATCTTTTGGGAGAGATATGCCCTTGACCCATATCACACAGGACTGCCATAAACAAAGCTCTAGTAAAAACCATTTGAGAATCCAAAGTTCCAAAACACACAAGGAAATGATTTACCATGAGTAAGAGTCAGAAAATGCCAAAGAAGTCCAAATAAGCAGGATTAGACTCCCAAAAACATCAGATAACAGAGATTATGAAATTCCAGGCCAGTGGCTCCTAAACTGTAGTCCCAACTCAGCAGCATCCATATCAGCTGAGAACTTGTCAGAGATGCAATCTTTCACCTGCCTCACACATTCTGGGAGTCCACCTCCCAAAAAAACCTGTGAGCTTCCAGGGCTGAGTCAGCGCTAATGGAGCCGAGGTGTCCAGGCTGGAGTGTCTCTTGGACAGAGCTATGGCCCCACCTTCTCATTTGTGGATGAGAGGGCAGAAGCTCCCAGAGCTACCTGACCCACCTACAAAATGGTTTCCAGAACCCAGAATGCCAGAGCTCTTCCCAATAGGGGTTCTGTGTAAAGGACGCCTAGCCAATATGGCACCTCAAACAGTATCCTTAGTGCCTGCTGAGGTCACCCGCTGTGCTCTTCCCTGCCCCTGGGACATCCCAAAGCAGCACCAGGTGGTGACATCATCCATTGACTGGTGATGTTCCCCATCCAAAACTGACTCTCTCTAAAGAAAGACACCAAACCCAGTGTCCTAAAGCCACACTGCCCCCTGGTGGTGCTTTCCAGAGTTTAAAAACAACCCTCTATTTCTCCTACATGAGGGTTTCCCTACTGATGTGAAGAACTGAGTGTAAAACAGAGAGCAGCCTGCTGTAACTTTATTTCATTTACAATTATTTGAAATTCAGTGCTATAAAATGGGAGGATCAAAAAAAATTAATGTTCCTTGATTAGAAAGCTCGTGAATCTCCGGTGGCTTCAAAAAGCATTCTAACTACTCTGGGCTTCAGTGAAAGAGAGCTATTGCTTTCTGAACGGTGAGATCATGGAGCTCACAGGTACAGCCAACGCCAGCCTGAGAGGCAGAGGTGGCCTGTCTAAGAGCGGTTGTGAAACAGGCCATTAGTAAAACCGTGGGCACCAGATCCCACGGAGCTGTATGATGGAATTACTCAGTGTCATTGTGTATCTACCCTCTTTCTGATGGAGAGCTCATTTTTCAGCTTGGAGCCCCATCAGGGCTTTACTCTTCCAGAGTAAAGAAAAGAATAGAATACCTCCTAGCATCGTGCCACATTGAACATTGACCACAGCCGGAACGGAGGCATCAGACCCAGGCAGATATGTAGGGCCTTAGAGCAATGTAAAAAAGTGGAAACCTTGGGGCACCTGGGTGGCTCAGTCAGTTAAGCGTCCAACTGCGTCTCAGGCCATGATCTCACAGTTTGTGGGTTTGACCCCCGCATCGGGCTCTGTGCTGACAGCTCAGAGCCTGGAGCCTGCTTCGGATTCTGTGTCTCCCTCTCTCTCTGACCCTCCCTGGCTCGTGCTCTATCTCTCTCTCTCTTAAAAATAAATAAACATTTTTTAATATTAAAAAAAAAGTGGAAAGCATCCCAGGTTGATAGGCAAGCATGCTCCCCTCTCTGTGAAGCCTTCCGGGACCACAGCCAGCTGACTGCATGCCCTCCCTCTCCACAACCCCACTCTTTCACAGGTAACCCCATCAGAGTCGTTAGTGGGTCACATAAGGACAGTTGGCTTGAATGTGTCCTCCATAGATCATGAGCTTCCCCATCTCTAAACCCCAGGACCCAGTAGAGCTGGAAGAAGAGATGGATCTTGACCCCTCGATCTCACAGATCGCCTATCGCCTATGCGCCATGACAGCCAGCGAGTTACCTCACCCTGCTAGACCTCGGTCCCTAGTGGTGGAATGGGATTCACCCTGCTATTGCCTCACAGGTGGAAGCAAGCTCAGCAAAACTGTATTTTTTTAAGATTTTATTTGTAAGTACTCTCCACAGCCTGCATGGAGCTCCCGCTCACAACCCCGAGCTCAGGAGTCACACGCTCCCCTGACTGATCCAGCCAGGCGCCCCCAAAATTGTATGGTAAAAACACCAAGAAAAAAAAACACAATGCCTGATCTGTAGCAAGCACTCAATAAATGTTCACAATTATTGATAGGAGTTATTGGGAGTTCAATAAATGCTTGTTGTTGTTGCTGCTATCGGATAGGAGCAAATTACAGAGCCTATCTGAAGGAGCAAACTTCCATGGGAATCAATGAAGATCACACTTAGAGAAATATTTGAGCAGCCCCAGCACTATACCAAAGGGGGACCTGATACAATTTAGAAAAAATGTCCCACAAGACACTTCAGGGCCATGTGCCAAAACATTGTTACAGTCGCTCCCCAGACCTGCAATTCTCGGATTTCCTGAGCCGTACCTGGAGGTCTGCAGCAGCTGATGGACGGAGCTCTCAGCCAGGGAGCAAAGGTGCTGGGCTGCCCATACCCACGTGGACAGGAAGAAGCGGGCCCACCGGGAGAGAGAACAGTCCAGAAGCCCCCTAACGGAAGATCAGTTCAGAAGCCTCTTAACAAAAGATGTTGCACTGTTCTCTCTGGATTATGTAACTTCAAGGGAGAGAGGCAGGGGATGCAGGTATCACTCTGAGCGCGTAGATTTTTCTTACCTAACGTTTTACGCATTTCTCTCCTTAGGAAAGTAGGAGAAGAGAATTTCTGGTTCTGGGAAAATGGTGAAATGAGCTAACGCAAAACCCTTCTATCACAAATACATGGAGATTCGAGATAAATTAATACTAAAAATAGATTCGTAATCAACTGTTTTTTAATTTTTCCCCTAAGTCAGATAAAACAGTAATTAGAGACCTGACTCCCAGATGACACATGGGAGGAAATGTGCCAGAGATCAGGAACCAGCCCAGAGGAGCAGGGCAGGTAGGCTGTGCCCTGAGCTCACAAACACCACAGGAAGAACATCCACCACGTGGGCAGAGGTACGTGGTTGGCACCCACTTCCCTCCTGTACACTACGTCCACATAATGAGGCCTCTCTTTCTTTTGTTTTTTTTTTTTTTTTTTTGTNATAAATAAACATTTTTTAAAGACCTACCTGCCCAAAAATGTCTACCATTAGCCAATAGCAGCCTGAAATTTCACCAACAAAGATTCATTGTTTGGAGTTAAACGTTTCGAAGACTAATGGAGACCAGGATGGGGTGGGGGGAGGTCTTCACAGCCTCGGGGTCCCGGAGGAGGAGGAGGAGGGAGAGGGTCGTGAGAGGGGCCAGGGGGCCACCGAGGGCCAATCCTGCAGGCGTGACGGCGTGACCGCCTGACCGGGGCCTGCGGCGCACACACACTTTGGAACCCTTAAGCCGGAAAACCAGGGAGAGGCGTGTGAAGTTCGGGCCCAGAGTAAATCAGCAAAGAGAAAATTAAGAGGATCAATAAAAGAGTTTAATGAAACATACACAGGTTCAGGGAGGGCTCACATAAATTCGCGGTCAGTCCGTAGCAGGCTGTTAGGAGATCCCTGACTCCGGGTTCGATGCTGCGGAAAACACTTTGCGGGCGCGCTGGCAGCTCTGCCCGAGGCTGAACTCCCGGCCTGAGCTGCAGAAACGGGGGTGGGGGTGGGGGGATTCCCTTGTTAATCTGCAACAGGGGTCCAGAACGAAGGGCGAGAGGATGTCCCCAAACCACGGCAAGGCCAGCAACGCTTGCCGTTGGCACTGAAATGGAAGGACAGCTGGCCTCTCACACCCGGCGGCGTCCCTGGCCTCACCTGCCCCGGGCACCCCGCCGCTCCCAGCTCGGCGGGCCCTCCGCGCCGACGCTGTGCCACGACCCGGAAGTGCCAGCTCGGGGCCTCTCCCCACCCCCGCACCACGTGGCCTCCGTTGCCGGCACCCACGTGGATCCGGGGACAGGGCGCCCCCCAAGGAGATCCGCGCTGGGGAGACAGGTAAAGCCTCTCTTCCTTCGAGCTCCTTCAAACTACCAACCCCACCCTCCGCCCCAGCATCTCCAGGATCCCTCACACTCTGCTCAGAGGGGAGAGGCCCCTGTCTGCCTCCACCTCGCCGCCAACCCCCACCCCCCTCCCTGGNTCCTGCGCCCTCGGCCTGGCACCAACCGTGCTAGATGGGAGAGGCATTCTCTCTTCGCCCAAGAGGAAACGCTTTGGTCTGCGGCCCCGGCGCTGGGCTCGAACCATGAAGCCATCGAACAGAAACTACCAAACACAACCCGGCCCGTTTTCCCATAGTGAGCTGTGTAGCCCACGTTTACACTGCCCTAAAGGCCTTGGCTTCCAAGAAAATGGAGATGGAGTCTGCCCAGACAGAAGTCTCTGGATGACGGGGCACATTTGGATGCGAGGTGAGGTCCCACCTCCTGGGGCCAAGGGTTCCTTCACCACAGCCTTGCCTTCTGCCCATCGGTCTCCATCAACACCACCCAACCCAACCGGGAAGCTTCCGGGCAGCCGGGCCACCCGTCCCCAGCCCGCGGACTAGCGCCGGCAGGGTCCTGCCTCCTAAGGCAAGGAGGCAGCTGGGGAGCAGGCCTTTCTACCTGAAGGAAGTGGGATGCGCCTGGAGAATGGGTGTAGCTCTTGGATGACCAAGGCAGGCGACAGCATGGCCCCTCTCCACACCCGCTCCCCTGAGCCTTGGCTTTCCTGCTAACATCTTCTTACTGGAAAACTCCAGGGATACATGCTCTCTCTGGCTCAGGTCACCATATATGTGGCCTGACTTTCCTCTCTTCTTTAAGAAGAAATCAGAACTTCAAAACATTCCAAGCCCAGGGACGCTGGGGTGGCTCAGTTGGTCTGACTTCGGCTCAGGTCATGATCTTGCAGCTCGTGGGTTCGAGCCCTGTGATGCGCTCTGCGCTGACAGCTCAGAGCCTGGAACCTGCTTCAGATTCTCTGTCTCCCTCTCTCTCTGCCCTTTCCCTGCTCTCTCTCTCACTCTCTCTCTCTCTCTCTCACTCTCTCTGTCTCTCAAAAATAAATATTAAAGGGGCGCCTGGGTGGCTCAGTAGGTTAAGCATCTGACCGGCTCAGGTCAGGATCTCACGATTTGTGGGTTCAAGCCCTGTGACGGGCTCTGTGCTGACAGCCCAGCTCAGAGCCTGGAGCCTGCTTCAGATTCTCTGTCTCCCTCTCTCTCTCTGCCCCTCCCCTGCTCATGCTCTGTCTCTGTCTCAAAAAAGAAATAAACCTGAAAAAAAATTTTTTTAATAAACATTATAAATAAATAAATAAATAAAATATTCTAAGCCTGAGTAGGGCCCTTTGGTAGCTTTGATTGTTCCCCCACTTTCCTCCCTGGTGACTCCCCAGTACCTACCCCTGCAACCCTTTCCTTCCCAGCCCCTGCTCTGACTTCCCAATGGCCAGGCTCTCCCACTGCAGTCCAGGTTGGCAAGCAGCCCACGGGGCACGTAAAAACGTCCCTGGCTTTTTAAGGGTTCCTGACAAGACTGACAAACAAAATAGGCACAAATGGAGCAGCCTCGGTTCAGCTGTGTGCCAGCCTGAAGCTTTTTGTTCATACTCACTGGCAGTGATTTTGCTAAGTACCCATCCCTGCATGGTCACAGAGACATTAGCTGCGGGGAGAGGGTAGTGGAGGGAAGACAGCTTGGTCTTCCCGAATAAATGTGTCTTTGGCCTTTTTGGTAATTTCTCAGCCACTTTTGGCCACAACAGTGCAATTTCAGGTAAATGCTATCACAGATAGAAAAGGTTTTCTCAGGGACAATGAGCTCAGAGCTCAGGCAGAGAGAGGGCGACAGCCAGGCCTCACCCTCAGGGAGGGGCCGCAAGGTCTCTCTGCAGCCTCTGTGATACAATGTTCCCTCCTCTCCCCAGGGCGGCCCACTGGCTCCTCTCTCAGCTGACCTACATATACTGCAGGGTGGGAGCATGGAGCCTCCCAGGGGCCTTCATGGCTCTCCCCAAACCAAGAGATGCTGGGCCTCCCCAGGAGGTGAGCCCATCAAGTCTCCACACCCTTAGAAACAGACGCCTGGGGAATGCAAATTGGTGCAGCCACTCTGGGGAACAGTGTGGGGGTTCCTCAAGAACTAACAATAGAACTCCCCTATGACCCAGCAATAGCGCTGCTAGGAATTTACCCAAGGGATACAGGAGTGCTGATGCACAGGGGCACATGTACCCCAAAGTTCACAGCAGCACTCTCAACAATAGCCAAAACATGGAAAGAGCCTAAGTGTCCATCAATGGACGAATGGATCAGGAAGATGTGGTTTATCTATACCATGGAATACTACATGGCAATGAGAAACAATGAAATCCTGCCATGTGTAGCAACATGCATGGAACTTAAGGGTGTTATGCTGAGCGAAATAAGTCAGGCAGAGAAAGACAGATACCATATGTTTTCACTCATATGTGGATCTTGAGAAACTGAGCAGAAGATTATGGGGGAGGGAGAGGGGGGAGGGAAGTTACAAACAGAGAGGGAGGGAGGCAAACCTTAAAAACTTTAAGAGGCTCTTAAATACAGAGAACAAACTGAGGGTTGATGGGGGTGGAGGAGAGGGGAAGGGGGGTGGTGGGCATGGAGGAGGGCACTTGGGATGAGCACTGGGTGGTATATGGAAGCCAATTTGATGATAAATTATATTTTTTTAAAAAACCCAGAAATAGACACCTGGCCCATGACTCCAGGCCATCTCAAACCTCATGGAGAATTCTCTTGAGGCTTCTCTCCCTACACACACACACACACACACACACACACACACACACACACACACACACGATGCTTGGCTGGAATGAGGAAAGAGCAGATGTAACAAGCCCTCTCCCACAAGGAGAAAGGGAAGGTCATTGCCATTCTAATCCTGCTCCACCCAGAAGACAGGCCCCTTCTCAAAGGCAAAGGAGAAGAGGCAAAGGAGCCTACTGTCTGGGAGTCCTTTGGAATGCTGCTGTCCTTCAGACAGGACACGGGGGACCCAGGGCCTCTGTCCGTCAGCCTTAGCAGTGCCTCCTCGCAGTGGCCAGGCCCAATAGCGTGGAAAAGGAATCTTCATTCGTGACCAGCTCCAAATACAGTCAAACCTTGGATTGCGAGCAACTTGTTCTGCGAGCATTGCGCACGGCAAGCAAACATTTCTAATAAATTTCAAATTGATAAACGAGTGATGTCTTGCAATATGAGTCGTACATGATGCTGAATGTCACATGATCACAGCTGAGCCAACGGTTCTCTCTCTCTCCCTGCAGGATTGTGGGTGATTGTCTCCCATGCTTGGATGCGTCATCTCAGGCCACAGTGTTTGGCAGAAATTAGTGATTTTTCAGAAGGTGCCCACAACTGGCACTAGTGTATTTTTTGTCATTTCAAAGCACCTAAGGACAGTCCTCTGCTTTTCCATCCAAGAGGAGCTTAGGAATGCTTTGCTTCATGCTAGGTTAGGCTGCCCACAGATACAGACCCTCTCCTCTGCTACCTTACTGCCAGTAACATTAAATACAGTAAATGACAAGATTTATTAATACTGTACTGTACTCAGCTTCCATTAATGATAGTGAACTTCGTCCTACACAATCACCCTCCTCTCTCTGGTCTCGCTCACACCAGCCACAAAGGTTTTCAAAGGTAGGTCCAGGTTAATTTGTTTACTTTTCTTTGTCTTTTGTATTTGCTTTATTATTTTGTATTATATTTCTGTATTGTAATCACTTTTATATGAATATTTTTAGGTTGTGGAACGAATCATCTGAGTTTCCATGATTTCTTATGGGGAATTGCCTTTGACATACAAGTGCTTTGGATGACAGGCATGTTTCCGGAACAAATTATGCTCACAAACCAAGGTTTTACCCTATTTAGATTTTGCTCCCACACAGCACGTTCCCGGATAAGGAAAGGATCTTCTTTGCCAACCAAGATGCCAGGCTTCCATTGCGTCGGCCCCTGTCAGAGGAGAAGGGGGGGCAGTCAGGCAGGAGGAGGCATGGGGCCCTGCACAGAGGGCTGGACCAGAGGCAGCCGGTGCCACGTCCCCACACGGAGGCTGAGACCTAGCTGGTCACCCCTTCCCAGGCCCTCTCCTCCCCTCCCCTGCTCTCCTGGACTCACTGACAGAACACCCCCCTGCAAAAGCTCGAGGAACTTCACACCTCCTGTGAAAGTGTATGAAACTGCTGTGCACACCGGCTGGGCGCCAGTGACCATGGGCCCGTCTCTGAGCCTCAGTTTCGCCACCTGTAAGATGGAGACGACAGGAGAGGATAGTTGCAGGGACAGAGGCTGTCTGTCCTCGGCTAGAGAGCAGCCATCGGAAGGAAAGCCGCGGGGTCTCCCACAGAGTCCTTGTGTGGGCAGGGACCAACAGCGTCTCCATCCCCCTCTGAGTCGCCCCTGCCACAGGTGGGCGGGGCCTGCCGTAGGGGGCGAGGCCAGGTTGGATGCAGCCTTGTGTCCGGCCAGGTGCTTTCCTGGAGGGAACAACCCATCTCTCTAGTCTCCGCTGGTTTCTCAGGCTCTTATTCCCATCGTATCCCTCCACCAGCTGGCCTTAGTCCGGCCTTACTTCAACATCCACCTGACCCTCATGGCCACCCCAGCTCTGTTCAGGTCATGGCCTCTCTCACAGACACTTGACAACCTCTCTCCCCATTTTTTAGTTCAAGTTCAAGTTGAGAAAATGCATCTGATTGGTCCAGCTCAGCCTGTGGTGCCAGGCTATAATCACCAGTCCACCGCGGCCTTAGCCAGCAGGACAGCGGGCAGGCCGTTCCCTGAGCAGAGGAGAGGGAGGGCCTATGGGTGGTGATGGCAGAACTGTGCTTAGGTTTAAAGGAGATGCGGAATCCCTGGCTTTGGACTCGGTGCACAGCAGTTGCTCACTTCCCCCCCTCACCTCCAGTCCTCTCGGTGGCGAGACAAGCTGACTGGCGGTCCCCATCCTCCCCGAGCAGTACTCCTAATGCCCCCGCCACCCCCTCCCTCCCACTGGGCCTCCTCACAGCCCTCGCTACTCCCTGGCACTTGCTGTCCTGAGTAGAGTCGATTCGTTGCAAAGCTGGCCACGTGTGGACAGCCACGTCCTCTTTCACTGGGGGAAGGACGAGGGAGGCTTCAAGAGAAGAAAGGGGGTGCACAGAAATAGGATACGGCTTCCAAACTTTGCAACTTGCCCAGTGCTGACCGCTGAAAGTCAAGCCTTCCCCCAGCTGCAGAGAGAGTTGGCTAACAGTTTCCATTTTCTTCTCCCCATCACTCCCCAAGCCCTTCTCATGCCACAGAGTTTTACGGAGCAAAACGGACTGTCCACTCCTTCTCTGGATGGTGGCCAGGTGGCCAGGAAGAAGGTCAATGAGAGTAGAAAGAATAGAGGAATACAGAAGGCATGGGGTGGGGCAAGGAGTGGAGATGGTACTTCCCCCAAACTTAAGAGCTTGGTTTTCTCTGGACTGAGGGACCTACGGACTTGAGCATGAGCCACAAGATAACCTTAATCATAATGAGAGCTATAGTGTGTGGAGCATCTGCAGCTGGGTCCTACCAGAGTAGAACGTTCCAGCACTTTCCGTAGCTCTGGAACCTCGTCTGGAAAATGGGGATAAGGAGAACCTAGCTCCTAGAGCAGATGCCATCTCTAAGTGAAGAGAGGTGTGTGCAAAACGTAGCACAGACACTGACATTTACTAAGCGGTCAGAGAGTGACGGCCATTATCCACTTTGGCAGAGAGAGACAAAGAGCGTCATCATGTTCCCTGCCTCGTGCCAAGCGTGCCCAGTGCCTGAACCGCCCTGCAGTGTTACGGGGACAGGGCTGGCCAGCTGGAGACGCTGTGTGTGTAGCTGGACTGTGCTCTCATCCCTTTGGTTAATATTCTACTCACCTGCCAGAAGTAAGGCAAGAATTGCTTTATAGGACAGCTCTGCCCTTTTTTGCCCCCGAGGAATCTTCTGATCTTTGAAAGCTAAGCTTTGTGCTCTTCTCCAATTCATTTCCTTAGTGCTTTGCCCAGTTCTGGGGAGGAGTCTCCCCAAACGTCTGAAGATTTCCATTTTCTTTATTGCTTTTCCTCTTCCTCTTCTGTTTTTCATATTCCTCTCCTCTTTTCGTGTGTAGCTAAAGTGAAGACATGAGTGTTATTAACACTGCGGGGCCTGCACCTTCTCCACAGAGCATCTGGGTGTCAGAATATCATAGCCTGGGTGTCACTCAAACCTTCTCCCCACATCAAGTGTCACTCACACACCACCGCGGGCCTGAGCCAAGCTGTTGAAGGTGAACATGAAGCAGTGGTGTGCAAGGCAAGGAGGAGGGGTCTTAGAGAGGTGGCAGGGGATGCCACCCTGGGCTCCAGCCAGTGCCACCAGCCCCAGCTTTTGTCCAGCCCCGGGCCTCTCCACAAGCATGCCCTTCCCTGGGGGAAGGAAGTGTTCCCCCTTTTCGGGGCCAATACACCACCCACAGGCAGAGGACAGTGTTTACTGTGAGCAGTATTTTCAGACTGAGCCTGTGCCCTCTGTCACTTCTGTTTGGCCAGGAGGCATTCCGTGCCATGAGCAACCACCCCTTAGATCTCTGTAAAGGCAGCCATCAGGCTAATAGGTCCCCAGTAGACCCTTCCAGATGCAGCCCTGCCTGACCCACCCACTTAGGAAGAGAAGGGAGGTCCACTCTGTGCGCAGCGTGATGGTCTTTTCAACCTCTGCAAGGCCATGTGGACCCGTTCAGGAGCGAGGAAGGGAGAGAAGGGAAGGAGGGAAGCAAAGTGAGAATTCAAGAGAGGCTCCGGGCAGCTAGTGTCAAAATCTGCAGGAGGTGCGTGTATATGCGATTCTCCAGGAGCCCCTGCGGTCAGGTGGGACAAAAGGGGGCTGACTCTGGCCTCTGCTCACATATGCGGCCCTCCAGATCCTTCTGCAACCCCCTTGCCCCATCTGGAGCACCCCCCCCCCCCCTTGGTCTATTCCAAAGACATTTATGAGGTGCCAGCACGCAGACGGTCACGTCCCCCCCTTCCCACCGCTGTCAGCTTTCTGCCTGCACACTGGAGGGCTCCCCAGATCTGACTCTTGCTAGCAATACCCCCAAGACTGGCCAGACAGGTCCAGAGCACCGACGTGCCCTGGGTGCCTGGAGGCCATTCAGAAGATGGGAGAGGGGACTGGGCCTGAGGCTGAGGGCAGCAAACCAGCCGGGTGAATGGGAATGCAGGGACAAAATATGAAGGCCAAGTGGTGGGCAGCCCCGGGGGGGTGGGGAAGGCCCCCACAACGACGCCTCCAGGGCTGGGGACTGCAAAGTCTGTTAGGAGATCCAGACTGACACTGTGGGCCACCACTCCCTACCCCTCTTCCCAAGACCCCTGAATGAAGAACCTTCTGGGCCGCGCTGGGGGAAGGTAAGCGAGCTCCCCTGGGCCCGGCTCGTTGGTGACACAGCTAGCCAGCCCTCCAACACGCCAGTACCATCATTTTATTCCTTTGCTCAGTGTTATCTTGTTTGTTGGCTTCCTTTCATTCAGTTTCTTTCCCCGTTTTTTTGGCTTCCTCATTAACATCATGTTCTGCTAAGGATTATGTGCTTCAGAAGCTTAGGAAAAGGCCAGGAAGCCCGGGTAAGGTACGGGTTTTAGGCTGCTCTGAAAGCTCCATGGCCTTCCAGCCGGGGGGAATCATTTGTGTCTAGCGCCATCTTTCGGCCATTTCCTGGAACTGCAACTGACTGCGCTAAAGTAACGAGCCCGCATGCCTTCAATGCTTGAAAAGCCTTTTTCTTTACTGCCAGCTTAGGCCATCCAACGTGGCAAAAAGTCTGGGCCGGAGGTCATTTCTTTAGTTTTTTAAGTAGGCTCTGCGTCCAATGTGGAGCTTGAACTCACCACCCGAAGTCAAGAGTTGCATGTTGTGGGGTGCCTGTGTGGCTCAGTCGGTTAAGCGTCCTGCTTCAGCTCAGGTCATGATCTCACAGTTCGTGGGTTTGAGCCCTGAATTGGTCTCTGTGCTAATAGCACGGAGCCTGCTTGGGATTCTGTCTCCCTCCCTCTTTGCCCTTCCTCTGCTTGCTCTCTCTTTCTCTCTCTCTCTCAAAAATAAACATTTAAAAAAATTTAATAATAATAAATAAAATAACAACTTTTGAACAAGATTTAATGATATGAGTAGGTGGTCACAATATGTTCTTAACTGAAGAAAGAAGACTGTGGCACAAAACTACAGTATTTTTAAACACACATGGAAAAGATTAGCGGAAAATACACTGAAAACATTAACAGTCCATTCTCTCTAATGGTAAGACTATGGAAGACTTTTATTCTTTTGTTTTCAAGTTCATTTCTTTATTTTGAGAGAGAGAGACAAGGCACATGAGCAGAGGAAGGGCAGAAAGAGAGGGAAAGAATCCCAAACAGGCTCCATGCTCACAGCACAGAGCCCGACTTGGGGCTCAATCTCACGAACCATGAGATCATGACCTGAGCCAAAAGTCAAGAATTGGAGGCTTAACCAACTGAGCCACCCAGATGCCCCATTCTTATTTTTTTTAAGATTTCATTTTTAAGTAATCTCTATACCCAACATGAAGCTCAAACTCACAACCCTGAGACCAAGAGTTGTATGCTCTACTGACTGAGCCAGCTGGGCATCCCAGGAGACTTTTATTCTTTGTGCATTTCTGTCTTTTGTACAGTGAGCATGCAGTCGTTTTATAATCAGGAAGAAACGCCACATACGCATATATATCTACTTTGATCTGTCCTCTCACAATCCCCTTTCTCAGTTCTCACATTAGAATTTCCCCGTGGACTCCAGTTTGAACTGACAGCTTGACCAGGAGCTGTTAGGACAGCAAATGGGATGTTCCAAAGTCCTCCCCAGGCTGATAACAGTCCACTGTTTGGATTCTTCTCTGGTTCTTGGTACTGGTATAAAGGGGGTACAAATGTGAGCTACTCATGAACCTGTGGGAGGGGCTGGGGTGAAGTGGTGACATGGCGAAGAAAGCTGCTAAGGTGGTAATTTGAACAAAAGACATCTGACTGCTAAGAACAAGGCCAAAGGAAGAAGCGAAGACAATAGCAAAAATAGAAGAAGCATCCTTTAGGAAGGTTTGCAGGTCATTCCACTCCACAGACTCCCTCCCAAAGTTTGCACAGTGCTGACCTCCTGCACCTCACAATGGCATCTGCTACTGTCATCATCCTCATCAACACCAGCACCATCATCCTCATCACCATTATCATCATCACCATCACCAACCTCACTATCATCATCGTCATTACCAGCACCAGCACCACCACACCTAGAATGTCAAGCATTATCTCATTTAATTCCCCTAACAAGAAGCTGTACAGGCAATAGCTCCATTTTAGAGATGAGAAAACTGAGGCTCGTGGAAGTAAAGTGCCTTGCCTCAGTCAGTTAGCATAGTCATCACACACACAGGCTCCAAGCCAGAGGGACCGTTGTTTGCTTCTCAGCTCTGCTGCTTTCTGATTGTGTGACCTTGCACAAAGACCTTAATCTCTGTGTGTTAATTTCCGAATGTGTAAACCAGAGACAATAGTATTACCTATCTAATTTTCTACTGCTTCTGTAACAAATTACCATAAATGCACTAGCTTAAGGCAACCCATTTTTTCCTACCATTTATAGTTCTGAAGATAAGAAGTTTAAAAGGAGTCCTATGGGGCTAAGATCAAGGCATCCACAGGGCTGGTTCCTTCTGGAAGCTCCAGGAGAGAATCTATGCCATGGCTCTTTGACCTGCGACAAGCTGCTCCCGGCTCCTTCCTCCGTATTCAAAGCCAGCTGTATAGCCTCTTCTCTTCCCCCTCACCTCCTGCCCCCCTTTCATAAAGGACCTTTGTGGTTAAGTCAAGCTCACCCAAATCCCAAGATAATCTTCCAGAGCAAGATCCTGAACTTAATCACATCTGTAAAGTCTCTTTCACCATGTGAGGTGACGTAATCAGATTCCAGAGATTAGTACACGAACATCTTTGAGGGGCCATCATTCAGCCTAAAAAAGGCTGTTATAAGCATAAATGAGTTCATATACAGGGAATGCTAGAGAATACCATCTGCAAAATGAGTGCTAAATAGTTGCTCTTATTAATAAAAGTCACACACACAAACACACTAAGTGGTGTAGCTAAGATTGGATCCCACGCCAAAGGGAAGCCCAGGATGTCATAGGAACCCCAAAACCCCAGAGTGGGGTGGGGAAGTCTCACATAGGGAAAGGTCTTGTTTGATTCTATTAAAAAACCCTCTAGTTAGGAAGCATCTAGAATTTAGAAGTCAGTTGGTTTTGGCTGCAGCCAAGAAGGTAACCCAAAATGCTGACCGTGATCTTTGTATTACAAAAGAAACTGGGCTCCTCAGCTTTTATCGGGGTTCAGCTGTTTCCTTGAGGCAGAAAGGAAATTGAGTCATAAACATAAACAAAACCATAAATCATGCCCCCGAGCTATAATAGCCAGTGAGGGAGGTTCTCCCAACTTTTGAAAGGGCAAATAGACTCTCATTAATTTCCTTCCATCACTTAGCATTTCTGATGGTTTTAACATTCTAAACTAAAGTGACTTGGTGCCTTAAAATGTGTACTATTTGAAAGGCAGCCTAGTGAAACAGAAGGAGAATAGGTCGGAAGCCAACAGGCTTGGACTCCTGTCCATGCTCCACACCGACACCTTCTCCAACAAAAAGCGGGCCCCTCGCTGGGCCTCTGGGTCCTCACCAGTAAAATGAGGGACGTGAGATCCCCCCAAGTTCTGACATGAGATTGTGAGTGAATTCATTTCTTCAGAAATTCTTTCCCCTTGCCCTGGCTCTTTCTCTTTTTTCCACCAGAGCATAAACAGCTTCATCTTTCTTCCTTCCCCCCAGGGAGGCTCTTTATTTTGAAAAGACTCATTATTTGAGTCTTTAGTGAGTTTGAATAGAGAGGGGGAAGAAACATGGATTCAAGTTCTAGCTCTGTCATTTACTAGCTGTGTGATCTGGAGCAAATTACTTAACCTCTCTGTTTCCCCAACTCTAACATACAGATAACTCCCACTCGTGGGAATGTTGTGAGGCTTAAATAAAAGACACACAAAGAACATAGAATAATGTGTTCCACAGAGCAAGCGCTTTATAAAAACTGACATTAACCATTATTATTATATAGTGATCCCACATTTTTATATTTAATTATTTTATTAATTAATTATAATTTATTTGAAATTATTATTAAAATATATTTGTTTATATATATAATATATATAAAATATATAATTTGTTAATTATATAATGTGGAGATTATATAATTGGTGGAGATCCTAGATCCTACCTTTTGGTGATTGTTTTAAAAAATTTTTTAACCTTCATTTATGTTTTGAGAAGCAGAGACAGACGTGAGTGGGGGAGAGGCAGAGAGAGAGGAAGACACAGAATCTGAAGCAGGCTCCAGGCTCTGAGATGTCCGCACAGAGCCCGACATGGGGCTGGAACCCACAAACCATGAGATCATGACCTGAGCCGAAGTCAGGTGCTTAACTTACTGAGCAATGCAAGCACCTCACTTTTGATGATTTTAAGAGGCATTTTGAGGGGTGCCTGGGTGGCTCAGTCAGTTAAGCATCCAACTTCAGCTCAGGTCATGATCTCACATTTCGTGAGTTTGAGCCCCACATTGGGCCCTGTGCTGAAAGCTCAGAGCCTGCAGCCTACTTCGGATCCTGTGTGTCTCCCTCTCTCTCTCTCTCTCTCTGTCCCTCCCCTGCTTGTGCACTCTCTCTCTCAAAAGTAAATAAACATTTTTAAAAAATGTTTTAAAGGCATTTTGAAAAGCCCATTTCAGAACACAAAGACTCCATCCTAATGCCCCTCTTCCAGGAGAAGCAAAAGAAAAGCAAGAAGGAGAAGAAGGAGGGACAGAGGGAGGAAGAAGAGTCAAATACTGCCACCAAATAGCCCGAGATCAAAGGGATTTAATCACAGGGGAAGAAAAACACCATTAAAAGCTATAATTTTGGGCTTTCAAGAAATTATATCCATTTGATAGGGAGCATTGAACTTGGGTCTCCTTAGGAGAAAAATAAACAGCTTTCTGGAGGGTTAGGAGATAATTTTACATGAAAATTGAGTTTGATAAATGTCAGGAAAAGTAATTAGAATATTTGACTTCATCCTGCAAACACATCCGCAGCCAGCCTAGAAGACAACAGTGAATTTGGCTACAATTGAAATGGGCAGGAAAAAAACAAACAAGAAAGCCCAGGTCCCTGATGACATGCAGCCAGCAGCCAATCAATCAAGCAGCAGAATGAGGTCACCAATCTCATGATCTCATGGTGGCCTGTCTCAGGACACCCCCACCCTCACCACCCCACCCCCCTACACTCTCCACTACACACACACACACACACACACACACACACACGATCCCTCATACGGCACCTCCCTTCCTCACCGAGGAAACCCACACTGAAAATGTTCTCTCTGCAGGGACATCTGCATCTTATGGAGTTTTGTTTAATTTTAAAGTTAATACACGTTTATTACAATCCATGTTTGATATTATGAGACTAAAAAGAATAATTTGCTTTTAAGCACTTGCCTCTCCCAACCCCCATCCATGAGCAAAGAGAAATGAAGTTAAATATTTCAGGACTAGGAAGATTCTTCTTTAGCAAAGAGTATCTGTTTCAACCCAACTGCTCACAGCATCCATCACAGTGAAATCCTGAAGAAGCACTTCCCAAAGCGGGTCTCTAGATCACCACCACAAGGGAGACTGTGTTAAAAAGCAGCCAGGGAAGAAGAGGGTCCTTGCCTGCCACGCCCATTTCCCAGAGGTGTATGGTGAGCACGGTCATGCCTAAAACTCAGAAGCTGTGCAGTAAAAAAACAAAACACTTTTTTAAAAAATTTAACCAAGACTTACCCAAAACATCTTGGAAACCCAGAATCCTGTGGAACTCGTTTTAGGAAACACTACATTCTATATAAAATTATAGGCCTTGGGGCGCCTGGGTGGCTAAGTCGGTTAAGCATCTGACTTCAGCTCAGGCCATGATCCCGCGGTTCGTGAGTTGCTGATAGCTCAGAGCCTGGATCCTCCTTCAGATTCTGTGTCTCCCTCTCTCTCTGTTCCTCTCCTCTTGCGCTCTGTCTCTCTCTCTCAAAAATAAATAAAGATTAAAAAAATTTTTTTTAATTATAGGCCAAACAAGACTAACCCTATGGCAATTATTATATACACTTTTTCCATATTTTTTAGCCAATATCATACCACATGAAATGGAAATAAAAGTTGGGACTTCTAGGAAGACAGACAGAGGAATCACACTATTGGCAGATATTTTGTTCATCGACAAATTAGAAAAAACTAAACTCTAAAACTATTAGAATTAGTAAGAATTCAGCAAAGTCGCTAGGATGGAAGCTCAATCTTCAGAATAATGGATTTTTCATAGCTCAGCAACAAGTTAGAAAAATGAAGATATTTAATTACAACAATAACATTTTTAAATTATCTGGGCATCGTTTTAAGATAAAAAGTTAACATTTTCATTAGGAAGATGAGGCTGCATTTTATGAATACACAGTTTTTATTCATAAAACTATTAGCTTCTTATAATAATGTGAATTTAAGGTGAGAGCAAAAGAAATCTTGAAGCCAGCTGGCCCTTCCCTGGAAAAACACTGTGCCCTTCCTTGTGGCCTCCAACATGTCATCTGAGAATGCTTCTGTCATTCCAATCATTCTCTCTCACAGATAATACCTCACCTCTGTAGATGCTTTCAAGATTCTCTGGCTTTGTCTTTTTCTTTGTGTTTAGTTTTTTATTATGATACATCAGCATAGATTCTTTGGGGTTATGCTATTTGGGACGGCTTCTAGAATCTGTAGGTTTATGTCTTTTACCAAATTTAGGAAGTTTTCAATCATTATTTTCCCAAATCTCTTTCAACCCCCACTTCTTCTCTCTCATTATAGGATCCCCCCACAATACAAATGTTAGACCTTTTGGGGGGGTGCCTGGGTGGCTCCATCAGCTAAGTGTCTGACTGTTGATTTCAGCTCAGGTCATGATCTCACAGTTGGTGGGATTGACCCTCCCCCACCCCAGGTCTGTGTGGACAGCACAAACCCTGCTTGGGATTCTCTTTGCCCCTCCCAGCTCATTCTCTCCCTCTCTCTCTCAAAGTAAATAAATAAACATCTAAAAACAACAAATGTTAGATCTTTTGTTACTGTCCCATAGGTCCCTGGGACTCTTTTTGTTTCCTTTCAGTCTGTTTTCTCTCTGTTGTTCAGATCAGATAATTTCTATTGTTCTGTCTTCAAGCTCATTGATTCTTTCCTGTATCATGTTCATTCTGCTATTGAGCACATCCAACAACTTTTTTTTTTAATTCCAATTATTATATTTTTCAGCTCGAAAATGTATTCATTCTTCTTTATTTCCTTGTGAGACTTTCTATTTTTCATTTGTTTCAAGTACGTTTATAATAGCTTGTTGAAGCTTGTGGCTGCTCTAGAATCTAATTTCTATATCATCTCTGTGATGGTGTCTACTGATTGTCTTTTGTCATTCAAAATGAAATTTTCCTGGTTCTTGGTATGAGAAGTGATTCTAATTGTATCCTGGACATCTGGGGTATTTATCCTATGAGACTCTGGATCCTACTTAACCTTTTTATGCAGATATTAACCTGTTTAGATGTAGCATTCAGGTCCACGTGTAGTGGAATTCCCTGCTGGGCCCCACTGACACCATCCCACCAAAAGTACAGCATAGACTCACTTGACCTCATTGCCACTAGGACAGGATGGAAGCCCACTGTCTCTGGATAGAGGCAGGAACCCACCAGCACTGCAGTGTGGAAGTGAGGGAATTCAGGGAAGTTCTTCCTTTGGTGTTTGGCTGGAATGGAGTAGGTACCATCTGCTGTTCTGCTCTTTTCTCAGTCCTTTGACTAGAGTGAGAAGGCTTTCCATGGGGCTTTTTCTATTCATGCCTGTTTATGTCCAGGTCACTGGCTTCTCCAGCTCCCCATCTGTGATACATGACAGGCAAAATGAAATTCCTAGGAATCCACTGCCAAGCTATCCTCAAGCCCAAAATTCCCTAACCAGTCCTAGCCAGCATAGGGAGAAAGACACTTATGAAAACAGACAGCAGAGCAGTCTGAACACCATGAGAGGGGGAAGCTGGCACCTTGCAGGAGAGCGGGCTTCCCCACACACAGTCAGAGGTACAAATTCAAACACTTATATGTCCCAGGTGCCCTCAAAGACCTCCCTAAGAAGAGCTATGGGGTCTCAAAGTGAAGTCAGTCAGTCTTCCCTGAGGAAAGCACAGACTTTTTACTCATTTTTATTTTTATTTTTTAAAAAGTTATTGAAATATAGCTCACATGTCAGACCATTTCTTCATTTGAAGTGTAAAATTCAATGGTTTGGGGTATATTCATAGACTTGGGCATCCCATCAATTTGAGAACATTTTCATTAGCCCCCAAATAAATCTCATACTACTTAGTCATCATCCCCCAACTATTCCCCCAGCCTCTGTGCCAGGAAACCACTAAACCACTTTCTATCTCTACTTTCTGATTTGTCCGTTCTGGACATTTCATGTAAATGGAATCATAGAATATATGACCTTTAATGGCTGCTTTCTTTCACTTAGCATAATATTTTCAAAATTCACCCATGCCATACGATGAGTCACTACTTCATTCCTTTTTATGATTGAACAATATTTCATTGTATAACTATACTACATTGTGTTTACCCATTCATCAGTTGATGGATGGATATCCAACACTATGCTTAACTGTGTGAGAAACTGCTAGACTATTTTACAAAATAGCTACACTATTTTGCATTCCTGCCAGCAATGAATGAGGTTTCCAATTTCTCCACTTCCTTGGCAACACTTGTTATCATCTGTCTTTTTTATTATACCCATCCTAGTGGAGATGAAGTAGTACCTCATTGTGGTTTTGATTTGCATTTCCCTGATGGCTAATAATATTGAGCATCTTTTTATGTGCCTGTTGGCCACTTGTATATCTCCTTTGGAGAATTGTCTTTTCAGATACTTTGCCAATTTTTAATGGGATTGTTTTTTATTATTGAGTTGTAAGAGTTTATTTTATGTATTCTGGATACTAAACCCTTATCAGATATATGACTTGCAAATATTTTCTCCGAATCTGTGGGTTGTCTTTTCAGTTTATGATGTTGTCCTTTGATGCATAAAAGTCTTCCATTTTGAGGGTGCCCAGTGTATTTTTTCCTTTGTTGCTTGTGCTTTTGTATCATATCTAAGAAACCACAGCTTAACCCAAGGTCACGGATATTTACTCCTATGTTTTCTTCTAACAGTTTTATAGTTTTAGTTCCTATGTTTAGAGCATTGATCATTTCGAGTTAACTTTTCTATGGTGTGAGGTAGGGATCCAACCTCATTCTTTTGCCTGTGGCTACCCAGATGTTCCAGCACCATTTGTGGAAAATATTATTCCTTCCCCATATACTTATCTTTACACACCTGTCAGGAATCCATTGGCCATTTACCCACAATGTCAAGCATTTTTTTTTCCTGGTATGAGTGAAAAACCCACACCAGGAATAGAAAGTCTTCCAAGGGAAGAAGATGCTTGGCTTTCGTCTTAAACAATGAACAGCAGATTACATGAGGAGACAGAGGGAGAACTCACATGGGAGAATCAAAAGGAGTGAAGTCTTGGGCTAAGATCAAGAGCTACACTTTAGGATGTGAAGCAGCAGAAGGCCCTCGCTCTCCCCAAGGGCTTTACCACCAGTTTGAAGGCAGCAGAAACATGATCTTCACAGAGTGTAGACAAAAAAGAGACCAAAGAAGGAAAATGACAGAGGACATAGCCATTTTCGATCTCCTGAGGATACCAGATGAGAAAAAATCATCAGTCTTACCATAATCTTCCCTCATCTTCCCTTCACCTACCTTTCAGCAGTAAGTGTCTTGATCATTACTAAATAGAACTAACCAGTAAAGAGTAAATAGCCTCACCTTCCAGACCAGGAACTCCTTTAGTCACTTCAACTGAAAAGTGGGTCTACTCATCTCCTCCACCAAAAATTAGTATGCAGACTCCCCACAGGGCCCTTTGTATTTGGAGAAGTCTCCTTGGGGTGGGGTGGGGGGTCCTCATCAAGACCAGTGACTTGGTCATTTGTCACACAGGCAAATACTTTCTGAGAGGTGCAGACTCTGCTCACAGGTTTCCATTGTGTACAACCAAGCAGTCTTGTGGCCAGAATCAGAACATCACCACTGTCCAAGAAATATCAGTTTAACTCCAAACATCTTTTTAGAATGAATAACTTTGCCATAGATTTTCTTGTGAAGCAGCTCAGGGACCTTACAGAAAGCACACACAGCAGACCTTTGTTACAACCCCATGACATATGGCATCCTCTCTCACAGGTTTTGAGCACCAAACTCCTCCACCCTCCACCAACCTATAACCCTTCATGCAAACTCACCTCCTGTCTGTGGTACACGATTCTAACATATGACACACCCTGTCACTAGGCAGTGGAGCATGCGTTCCATTCTGACCGCTCTTCTCACTGTGGGCAGCACACCAGGAATTCTTGTGAATAAGCTCTTCCATTTCATTACATGGACAAATCTAACCATTGTCCCTAGAGCCCAGGAGATCAACTGGAACTTGGCATGACCTTCCCAGCCACAGAAAAGCAAGCGATGAGCACTGAAGCTGTCTCTGAAGTCCTTTTTCCAAACATGACAACACTCTGAACAAGAACATTATCTCTCATTAGAGTAAGTATGCATTACGGGCTCCCAGAGGCCCCTCACCCCAAGTTTCCCCAGCATCAGCTGACAACGCATGCCTCTGGAGTCACTAGTGTTGGACACAAAATGAGAAGATTTGATTCATGGAAGGCCGTTTAAATGTATAGGCAATGGAATGCTGCAGATGTCAATTATAACACAATTTTTTCAAAAAAAAATTGCATGGCCAATGGAAAATGATAGTGTAAGGTAACAGGTGAACAAAAACCAAACTTTTAGCAGTCCTACAATGGGAATATATTTAATGCCCCTGAACTGTACACTTAAAAATGGGTAAAATGGTCAATTTTATGTTATGTTCATTTCACCACCATTTTTAAAAACTCCATGAAGAGATTACATATAGTTTTTTCCCTTTTCTTTCTACTTTTTAAATTTTCTATAGAAACTATATCCATATGGTCTCTCTGTATCTACATCTATATATTAATATACACACACATGTATTCTATATATGATACATAAGCATATACGGCACATATGTATATATAAATTATATACACATACACTAATAAGCATGTATTGGTTTTATGGACAGCAACATAGTATATTCAACATACTATATCGACTAATGTGGAATAGGCATGCCTTTCAGAATCAAATAGACCTGCATTTGAATACTTGTTTCATCATTTACTACCTTCGTAACTTTGGTTTCTAAATCTCATTTTTCTCATCTTAAAATTGGTATAATATCAATCTTGCAGATTCTTTTTTTAATGTTTATTTATTTTGGGGGGGTGGAAGGGGAGAAGGGGATCCCAAGTGGGCTCTGCAGTGACAGAAGGAGACCCACGTGGGGCTCGAACTCACCCACTGAAGTCGGACGCTCAATCCCCTGAGCCATCCAGGCACCCCACAGATTTCTTATGAAGACAAACCGTAACAAATGCAAAGCACATAATGCAGTATCTAGCACACAGTTAAAGACCAGCTAATGTTAGTTTTTATAATGAGAGACAATAAGCTTTATGTTCAATTGATGCATAAACAAATGTATGGTAAACATGAATATGTTACTTGGTAATGGCTCCCATAGTCACTTCCTATTCATTAATTCAATTAATGTCTGTTTATTGAGTGCTGATTATACGCCAGGCACTATGCTTGCCATCTTAGCCCCAACTGGCTGCTGAATGAATGTTCTGACACTTTTAGATGCTGAAAAGAGAACATTCAAGGCCAGCAAGATCCAGAAGAGCAGGTGCTTTGCAAACACAAGGTCCAGGGAAGGGAGAGAGAAATGAGCAGCATCTGACCCAAGAGATGAGACATCTGAACCAGGCACCTAAGACCCTGGAACCATTCTAGGGTAGATACTCGACATAGGACCTAACTGTAGCCAGTCTTGGAGAACTTTCCTTGCTGCCTCTTTAGCAGATCCTTGCCCCCACTGAACCCATAGAGCCAGATCCCAAGCTGTGCTGTACAAGTCAGGGCTGCCTTCAGCCAGAAATCACCATATTGCTTTGCTAGGGCTGCCATAACAGCATCACAGAGAGGGGGGTGTACACAACAATTTATTTTCTCACAGTTCCAGAGCCTGGAAGTCCAAGATCAAGGTGTCATAAGGTCTGGTTTCTTCACTGGACCCTCTCCTTAGCCTGTAGATGTCTGTCTTCTCACTGTGCACTCATATGGCCTTTCCTATGTGCATACAGGTCCCTGAGATCTCTCTGTGTGTCTGAAGTTCCTCTCTTACAAGGACACCACTAAGATTGGATTGGGGACCCCGTATGACCTCATTTAACCTTAATTACATCTCTACACCTTTAGAGATGACCTATCTCCAAATACAGTCACATTTTGAGGTGCTGGGGGTTAGAATTTCAACATACGAACTCGAGGGGACACAATTCAGCCCACAACAGCCATCAAAAGCCTACATTAAAATAAGGAGGGAGTTACTTGTTGCATGTAACAAGAAACTAGAAGTAGTTGCTCAGGGCCACTGCTCAAAGACAATCAAAGACCTTGCTTCTTCTGTTTTCCTGACTTCCATCCCTAATGTGGTTCTCACTCTCAAGGTCACAAGATGTTCACTCTGCTTTTACTCCCAGCAGGATCTTCCTGCCAAGCAGATGGCAAAGGGCCAGAAGTTCTGCTAATTAGAGCATGTCCCTTTTCAGTATATTTCCCAGAAGCACAGAAGGCAACTTCCACTCCCAGCTTGTTGGCCAGAATGTCACACATCAACCCCTAGCTGCAAGGGAGTCCTGGAAGATGAATGGTTTTCACTGTGCTCATGGTTCCCCAGAAAGATCAGATTTCCAGTGCTAAAGGAGAAAAGGAGAATGGCTGGTGTGTAAGAACTAAGCGGTGCCTTCCCCAGTAAGGTGGTGCAGGTGCTACTCTTCTAATGGTGGACTTCGGAAGACCTAGAGGAAGACTGCTGGGTTGCTGGGGAAATACTGTGAGCATCACTATGGGAGGAGGCCAGCGCCATGCTCTGGGCATCAGCTAACATCTGGCCCTCATTATCAGGAGCTACCCCTCATTATCAGGAGGGGGTACTTAGAGCTTGCAGAGGCAATGGCAGAAGGAGAGGGTGCAGTCAGAAATAGACTTTGGGGAGCAAGAGAGAAGGAGAAGAAAGTTAATTGGATTTGACAATCAAAGGCAAAGATGGGCAATTGAACATTTAAAAAGGAAAAGCCTGGTGGGAGAAGGCCAAGATGGGATTTGGGGAGAACTAAACACCCAGAGAATAAGGGAGAGTGCGAGGTAAACCCCTCCTCCTCTGACTCATGGGTCTTCTGCAAAGTCCGCATTGTTCATTGCTGTTTTGTTGGGACAGGAGAGGGCACTCTGAAGGGACAATGAGTTTCAAGTCAGCACTGGTGGCTGCACAGAGACTGCTCACAGTCAAACCCAGGAGCTTGAAAAGACAACACAAATCTCTGGGAATCCACAGAAATGAGGGACATGGTTGGGCTTGCACAGACCTAGAGCTGACAAAGGACTGAGGGCCCCAACCACCACCCAAGCTTCATAAGGGAAGACAGCGGCTAAAAAACAACAACAGAATTTCTTTCTGAGATCTTTCTTCCACTGGTACCTGACCTGGATAAGAGGAAGCCGCCATATATAAAAAGATGGCCCCAAATCCGCCCTCCTCAGGTCACCTCTGTTTATCCCGAGAGAGCATCTTAAGGATGTGCTCTCAGCCAACTGCCCTGTGAGGAAAGGGCCCCACTAACCCTGCCCCCAGCTGCACACTCCCCATCTCCCTTACTTGCTCTGTATTTTACGCAGCATTTATCATCATCTGGCATCCTATATGTTTTACCTATTTACTTGCTTATTGTTTATCTCCCTCAACTCGAATAGAAGCTCCATGAGAGCAAGGATTTTGTGTGTTTTCTTCACACCAAAGTCCCAGCTCCCGGTACATAGGAGGGGCTCAGTAAACATGCTGTGTGAATCAGTGACATTAATTCCCACTACAGCATTCACTGAAAACTGATAATTTTCATAGTACACTGTACACATACAGTACACACTGCTTACATATAGTACTGTGTCCATAAGGTGTTTGCCTTTTAAGATAGGACTCCAAGAGCATGATAGCATGAAGGTAACATGAAAAGACTCTAGGTGATGGAGTCTCGGGCCCCGCTGGTGGCTCAGTCGGTTAAGCCTCCAACTTCAGCTCAGGTCATGATCTCAGCGGTTCATGAGTTCAAGCCTCATGTCTGTACGCTGTCGGCACAGAGCCTGCTTGGGATTCTCTTTCTCCCTCTCTCGATCTCTCTCTGCCCCTCCCCCACTCACACACTCTCTCTCTCTCAAAAATAAATAAACTTAAAAAAAAGTTTAAGGGATGGAGTCTCAAACAAATTGACAGACTCATTTGTGGGAGACATTTGAAAGCAGACAGGGCCTCCTGGCCCGCCTCCGGTCACCCCTTGGAATCAGCTGTTTGCTTCCTCGGAGTAAATCCCACAGGAGAGGTCTGCTGGGGCTGGGGGAGCTGGGAGACGGGGAGTCAGGCCCCGGGTCCAGCCCCCCGGCCAGGGCCCAGCCACTTCTCCCAGATATCGCAAGCCAGCCATGGCCCTGAGTCAGAGCCTGCGAGCTACAAGGGGCCACAGTGTCATTCTGGTGGAGTTTATGGCATTTTTAATATGGAAATATGCAACAGTGCTGCCGCGAGCGCCTCGCCCCTTTATTAATAACGGTTATTCACGGCCCAGGAGTCAAAGGCGTTTCTGCTTGGGTGCTCATTAAAACTGGCCCCATAAAGAGTGGGAGAAAGGCAATAAATCAAAGCTGGATCCAATCATCTCGTGTCCCTGGGGTAGGGGTCTGTGCCACCGGAAAGCGGGGTGACAGCCAGAGAAACGACCGCGGTGAGATCCTGCTCACCACGAGTTAACGGGACAGACCACCCCACGACCCTCACCTCGGTGCCACCCTGGTCCCGACCCCACTCCTGGGGAGGCAGGCCTAGGACTAAGTCTGTCATTTGCGGAGATTTTCCAACAATGGGGAGGTGGGCAAATCTGGAGGCAGCGCAGACCCCGGGACTCCCACAACCCTCCCCACAAGATCCGGTGACCCCGGAACGAGAACTTCCGGGTTACGACTGGAAAGGGTGATACCGCTCCAACATGCAGATGCTTCCCAGGGAAAAATGGGGAACTTTTCCTGACGTGTCTCAGAGCTGAGGAAGTAAGTAGTGTCTGTGTGGGGCTCAGAGTTGACAACAGTGTGTTGTCCCATTTCACTCCACATGTGTTGAGTCTTAACTCTGTGTGCCATCATAATAATATGTTGTTTATTAGGGCCACTACTTATATTAGAAGGATTCCTCTAATTGCCAGAAACTTTAGCAAGGTTACTTAGAAAATTAATGTAGGGGTGCCCGGGTGGCTCATTCGGTTAAACTTCCAATTTCCGCTCAGGTCTTCATCTCCTGGTTAGTGAGTTCAAGCCCCATGTCTGGCTCTGTGCTGACTCTTGGTTTTGGCTCAGGTCATGATCTCATGGTTCATGAGTTCGAGCCCCACATTGGGCTCTGCACTTATAGTGCTTTGGATTCTCTCTCTCCCTTTCTCTCTGCCACTCCCCTGCTTGTGCTCTCTTTCTCCCAAAATAATTAAGTAAACTTTAAAAAATTTTAATAAGAAATTAATAAAATTCCCTTCTGAAGCTATAAATCTGTGTCTTCTACTACCTCACAAATGCTTCAACTAAAAATGCTTTAATTTATTCTTTGAACTTCAAGACATTAAGTAAAGGTGAAAATCTATCTTCCTTCTATCACCAAGCCTTAAATTTTAACCATCTTTAGTGATCTTTTATTTCCACAGTGAGGTCAGAGGTGACTGACTCGACTGTATTTGTTCCTCAAATTTCTATCAGCCTGCATTTTTCTATCATAAAGGAAAGACGGCAATTTGGATCAAGAGTCAAATAAGAAGATCCTTTCTCGGTATTTCTGCAGGAGAGCATGAGATTGACAAATGAAAAGGGAAATTGCATCAGACTGCAGGAAAAAACAGATCAGAACAGGGTTTTTGAACCAAGTAAACATGAGTTATGCGAGATGGTGGGGAATGAGCTGACCCCCCCCCCCCCCCAAACAATAAAGAGGCTCTTCCTTGAAAAGTACCCTGGGCCGGCCCAAGCGTGCAACAATAAAACATCTTCCTTTTTGAAAAAAGAAAAAATTTTAAAGTATCATAAACACAATTTCTCTTACACAAAACTCCAAATACTGCTGAATAAATTTGCTCATGAAGCCAACCAGAAGTGCCTCAAAATCCTAAAATTTACTTGTGTAAATCACTAGCCTCATGCTCCTCTGTACTATTGCTTGAGGTTCTTTTTTTTTTTTTTGCTTTTGCTTTATCTTCGCCCAAAATGTCATCGAAGATCACATGAATTTGATCTGTAAGCACATTGTGTCTCACACCCACAACGCTGGCCGTCTATAGGGGCACCAAGCTGCTTCTCTGAGGACGTCTCTAACAGGACCTGGCAGAGTTCTTAGCGTGGGACCTGGTGAAGACAACATAAGAATGAGTCATGAGGAGCGGGACTCACACTACAGAACACAGACTCCAGGAATCCGAGCGTCAGTAACACAAACTAAATACATACCGGGATCCTGATAATAATTTCCAGTCCTTCCATTGCAGGAACCAGTAAAAACCTGACACTGGCCATGCCATCCTGTTCTTTCCTCACATCTACAGAAAGATGTAGGGTTAAGACGCGCCTTAAATCAGGGCCCATGTTGTTACTTGCAGGAACTCTCTGCCAAAGCTGGAATAGAGTCACCTTACCTACCAAGTCTTGTTATACACATGGAACGATGGTAAGGGCTGCTTCCTCTAATACAGCCCGCTCTCAGCTTCTACATTTCCCCGGGAACAGTCATTCTGTGTTCTACCCACGCTCTGCAGAAAAGAGGGAGAGTTTCGTCTTTCTGGCTAGCTAGTCAAAGGTGACTGCCATGTCAGGAACCTCTCTCCCCCACTCTTGACGTCTCTGCTCAGGCCCTCACAGACGCATTCACAGCTGCTGTCACGTGGGCTACACAAGCACTGAGAGTCCAAGTCACAATGGTCCTAGAGCTGCCAGTGACTCTGGAGATCACCAGTTCCCATCCCTCTCCTTGCAGAAATGAGGAAACTGAGACCCAGAGAAGAGAAGTCATTTATTGGTGTTTGCAGAGGGGAAAGAATAGAACTTGGGTCTCCTAACTCCTGAACAATTCAGAGGGGACCTACTTTGGATTCCAGAGTAGCCACAGAGACTTGGCAGCGAACGGGGACCTCTCAATTATCCGGCTCTCCTCCCAAGCCCAAGCCTTCCATCCGTCCCTGACTTTTAAGTGTCTCTCTGCATCCCTTCCCCAGGTGTGGCTCACATGTGTCCAGCATAAGTGTCCACAATCAGGGCCAGCTTCATGGGAGTAGGACCTGTGCAGTCAGTCACTCAAGGCCCAGAGCCCACAAGGGCCCTGCTGGGTTTAAAGTTCTACTCTCACCATCTTGAAATTCTCTGTGTTTGGACACGGGGCCCCGCACTTTACACTTTGCACTGGGCCCTGAAAGTTACATGGCTAGTCCCGCACACAGTCCATACCGACTGCAGCTTCGACTACCAGCAAGAACACAGAGCTTACAACTCTCCTTCACATCCTGAGTGTGCACAGAGCACAGTGATTTACAAAGCCACAGGGACCTCCCTTGTATTTCTCACCCAAGAAGGATGAGCAAGTAGATCAATAAAGATCATTGCTAAAAGTCTCCCGTCCCTGTGCTGTGGGTGCAGGGAGACAACCCTTGTCCCTGATTCCTGACTTCCTATCGGTGAATACACAGGAAGTACAACCTTGGGCTAATTAGTGAAACTCTCTGAGGCCCTGTTCTTTCTTCTCTCCAATTATAAAAGCAACAAATGCTCATTATAGAAAATCTAAAAAGCACAGGAAAAGAGAAGGAAGAGCACCTCTAGCCTCATTATCTAAGTGCCACCACTGTGAACACTTTGGGGTTTTGCTCTAGCCTTCTCTCCATGCCTAAGTTTCACGTGTGTAGGGGAAGTCACCCTGCTCCCCCTCCCGCCCCCCCCTGNACAGCCAATGGAAGGAGCAGAGAAGTGCTAGCTGGCTTCAAAGATGGTGACAGAAGGTGGACACTGCCAGGGGGCTGGTTCTTTTCGGATAGAGAGGGACCTGGGAGAACACGACAAGCTACCCAGCCCCCGCAGGTGACACAGACCCTCTGCCACCCCAGGAGCAGCCTGCTCCACCAGTTCCTACAGCAACAAAGTCAGCCAGGCACGGGAACAAAACGGGGAAGGAGAAATCTTTGGTTTGGGAGAGAGATGGTCGAGTAAGCAGACATGGGTCAGCGAGTCATGCCTTCCAAACCACAGCTCTCCAAGATTGACAGAAAACATGGTTGTTTCTAAGGCTAGCATCNGAGCATCCCGCCCCACCCCACACCCCACCCTACCCCCGCCCCAGCCCCAGAGACCAGTGGCAGGGATTTGCAGCCTCTCAGGGGCTGCTGAGAGGACCAGGGTGGGAAGAAGGGAGGAAGCAGCTGCAGGGGGTCACCAGTCCCCCTGCCTCCGAAGCCTAATGGCATCTGGAAAACACCTGATACCAAGGGGACAATCACATTATATATCTATATATATAATTGCATATCTTGTTTTTTTCATGCAACATTACATCACAAGTGATTTTCTATCTTATTATTAAATCTCATAAACTTCATAATTTTCCATTACATGAATGTACCACAATCTATTTGGTAATTGCAATGAACATCTTTGTAATTAAAGATTTTTTCAATATTTAGGATTATTTCCTTAGGCAAGAATCCTAGGGAAAGAATAATCAGGTGAAACGTACTGTTAACATTTAGTACACTGCTTTCCAAATGATGCCAATTTACGACCCACAGCATTAGGTGAGAGCCCTATACAAGGGCAAAAGCGTATATAAGACATTTGTTCTGTCTTGACTGTGCAGCATCCCAATTAGCTTCCCCCCCCACTCCTGGCTCATGGTGAACTTGGCTAAATTTTTGTGGCGCCTCCTCTCTTCAGTTCTTGCCCATTTTCCAAGCCTGGTTCTCCGGCCTCGCAGTCAAATCCCAATGGCCTTCCAAGAAGTATCTTCCCTGCTTAGGTTAACCAGAGTCTGTTCCTGATGCTTCCAAGCGAGAATCCTGAGCCACTACCGGCAAACCCGTGACTGTCCTCTCCCCAGGACCCCTCAGAGACAAAACAGACTCACCCAGGGTGGAGATACACACCAGGGGGTGTTGTGAGAAGTGAAGGAAGACCACAAGACTCGTCTGGCCCCTGCCCCCGCCCCCAGGAGGGAGCCAAGGATGACCTCTGTTCTGCAGGCGCAGGCTGTTGGCTTTGCTGCCTGAAACCGTAAGCAGAGGCGAGGTGCTGAGTGAGCCAGCCCAGAGGGGATTGGGGAAGGCCAGGGAAGTAGAGGAGGGGAAAGAGAGACCTGGCTGCAGAGAGCGACAGAGAAGGGCAGGAGAAAGAAGCGGTGGATTTGGAAACCAATCACAATGGGCTTCGAGGTGTGGAATGTAACCCCTTAAGAACAACTCTCGCTGTCAAGTCTTCTGAAAGGGATCTATGACATTTTCTCTCCCAAGTGTCCTCTTTGTGATTAGCACCTTAGAAATGAGTCTTATTTTATGGGGCGACTGGGTGGTGCAGTCAGTTGAGCGTCCGACTTCAGCTCACAGCTCAGGTCATGATCTCACCGTGTGTGGGTTCAAGCCCCGCATCAGGCTCTGTCCTGAGAGCTCGAAGCCTAGAGCCTGCTTCGGATTCTGTGTCTCCTCTCTGCCCCTCCCCTTCCCCCCTTCTCAAAAAAAAATAAATATTAATTTTTTTTTTTTTTTAATCAGGAGACCTGGCAGTTCTGGGCCCACATGTCCACGTGGCGACAGCCATCCAGATACACAGCCTGTGCTGAGGTTGCCTCCAGGCCCCTCCAGCCCGGCCCCTCCAAGACCTGAGGCTGAGGGCCAGGCCGTGTCCCCCCAGGCCTGCTCCTCACCCTCCAGGCCTGCCTGCTGTGGGGAGTGCTGGGGCTCAGCGGCACACATACCCAGAGGAGTGTGTTCCTATCTTTTGTACTTAGACTTTCTTTCTTTCTTTTTTTATGTTTATTTACTTTTGAAGGAGACAGAGTGTGAGCCAGGGAGTGGCAGAGAGAGGAGACACAGCGGGTTCCAGGCTCTGAGCTGTCAGCAGAGTCAGATGCGGGGCTTGAACTCACGAACCATGAGATCATGACCTAAGCTGAAGTTGGACGCCTAATCAACTGAGCCACCCAGGCACTCCTGTACCTACATTTTGTATCGTCTACTTTTTTTTCACTCCCCATCATCACCGAAGCAATTAGTAATGAAGGAAAGGCAAGCAAAAAACAATCAGCATTATCCCAATGGGAAATTTAACCACGACCAGGGGCTGAACTACTGTTGGGTACCCAAGTTTGTTCGGTACATCTTCTTACCTAACATCAGCAGGGGAGGGGCAGAGAGAGAGGGGAGAAGAGAGAGAAAATCCCAAGCAAGCTTTACACAACACAGGGCTCGACCCCATGAACTATGAGATCATGACCTGAGCCAAAATCAAGAGTCAGACACTTAACAGACAGAGACACCAAGGCAACCCTCTGCTTATACTTTTTATAGCCGCCTAATTATCCCCTCAGAGCAGCCATCACTGATTATTACAGTGTGATTATGTGTCTGTGGTTTACCTTCACAAGGGACCATGTCTGTTTTGTTCACATAGTAAAGGCTTACGAAGTACTTATTGAAAACACGTATTTTTTATTTTATAGAGAGAGCATGCAACTTGGGGAGAGGGGCAGAGGGGGAAAGGGAATCTCAAGCATCCTCCACACTTAGTATGGAGCTTGACATAAGGCTCCATCCCACCGCCCTGGGATCATGACCTGAGTGGAAATCAACAGTTGGACGCTTAACCGACTGAGCCACTCAGAGCCCCTTAAGTGCTTATTAAATGAATGAATGAATGAATGAATGGTATACAGGTGGTGAGAGCTACTCACCACAATATAGGGGGCACTGCTCCCACCCATGATGGAGAAAAAGAAAGAAAGAAACTGGGTCTGTGACCTTTCCTACCCCCAAAATCTAGAGGTCACAATTCAGAAGTGTAACTGTCCACTGTTGGCAAACATAAGGACGACCACAGAAGAGCACTCATGACAAAACTAAGGTAGCCAACAGAACTCAGTGGTGGCCCACGTTCACTCATTGGCTTTGTCTTCTCCCCCCCACAGCCACCTTTTTTTTTTTTTTTAATTTATTTCTGAGAGAGAGAGACAGCGTGAGCAGGGGAAGGTCAGAGAGAGAGGGGAGGGTCAGAGAGAGAGGGAGACACAGAATCCGNGCGTGGGCAGCACCAGCACCAGCAAATCTGACCACCACGTCCCAAGCCACAGTTGCCATGGGAGCCTTCTCTCCCTTGCCCCTCTCTAAATAAACATTAAAACAAGAAAACTATAAGGGCAAGCCTAGTTTGTAATGGAAGGGCCTGGAAGTTCTCTCTGAGGAAGGGCCATTTCCCTGAGACCAGAGGGACATGAAAAAGTGAGGCAATGGGCCTTTCCAGCAGAAGAGGAAGCACAGAGGCCCCAAGCTGTGCAAAATACAGATACAATACAATACATTCCAGAAACTGAGCAACCACTGTGACCCACAATAAATAGGGGACAGTGGCCCATGATGAAGCTGGAGAGAGAGGCCAGCTTGAATGTGGGTGTATAGTCCAGGCAATGAATTTATCCAAAGGACAATGAGCATTTGAAACAAAGTGGCTGCACAGAGAAGAGATTAGAAAAGAGATTAGAAAAGAGTTTGTGACAGAGTGAATTAAGTAGTGGCAGGCAGGGTGAAGAGAAGGGAATGATTTAAGATAATTTTTTAGGTAGCATTGACAAGCCTCTGTGATGGGCGTAAAGGGCCAAGGGAAAGAGTAGTCAAGTCTGACTCACAGTAATTAATTTTTTAAAAGTGTAAAAGCCTCTTAAATATATGAAAAGATACTCAACCAGGCTCCCGGTAAAGGAAATGCCAATTAAAACCACACAGGGATGCCTGCATGGCTCAGTCGGTTGAGCATCCAACTCTTCACTTAGGCTAGGGTCATGATCCCAGGGTTGTGGGGTCGAGCCCCACCCATGCTCCGCTCAGAGCCTGCTTGGGATTCTCTCTCTCTCTTTTTCTCTCTCTCTCTTTCCCTCTGCCCTTTCCCCACCAGCATGAGCTCCCTCCCTCAAAACAAAACAAAACAAAACAAAATGGAGGTACCAACTGTGCCTTACCATATAAACAAAAACCTATAAACTTCACAAAACACACTGATGATAAAGCTCCGGAGAAACAGCAATTCTCTTACGCTGCTGATAGGAATGCAAAATGGTACAATCCCTGTGAGAGGGAATTTGGCAACATCTGGCAGAATTACATACCCGTTTGCCCTTTGTGCCAGATATTCTACTTCTATCTCAAGGAAATACCAACAAAAACAAAGGAAAAAAAGATCTTTGCACAGAGCACCATTAGTAATACCAAAAGAAAGAAAAAAGCCCAAGTATCTACCAACAGTTAAACATGTACTTTCGTATCACTCACCAATTCCATTCCCAGGTATTTACCCAGGAGAAATAAAAGCGCATCTACAAAAAGACCTGCGTGGGACTGTTGATAGCAGCCTTAGTCATAATATCCCAAAGCTGGAAACAATCTAAATATCTATCCACCGGTGAATGGATCGGTTATGGCACACCCATACAGTGAGTCTGCCTAGCAACAGAAGAAGTAAACTATTGATATACATAAAACACGGTTGAATCTCAAAGGCATTTACCCGAAATTACCATTTACACGGAACTGTTGAAAAGACGAGACTACAGCGGCAAAGCCGACCAGTGGTTGCCAGGGCCCAGGATTAGGGGAGGGCCTGACGACAGAAACACAAAGAAATTTTCAGGGCTGGTAGAAATGTTCTACATCTTCACAGTGATGGTGGTTACATGATTAAATTCAAAACTCATTGAGATTGTATGCTTAAAATTTGTGACTTTTGTCTAATTTAAATTATACCTCAGTAGAGGTGCCTGTGTGCCGCAGTCAGTTAAGCATCCGACTGTGGATTGCAACTCTTGATGTCAGCACCGGAGATGACAGCGTGGGGACACAGCCAGCCGGTGCCAGGGGTCAAGGCACAGGGACATGGCCAGCGCCGGGGGTCATGGCGTGGGGACACGGACAGTCAGCGCCGGGGGTCACGGCACGGGGACACGGCCGGCCGGCGCCGGGGGTCACAGCGCAGGGACACGGATGGCAGGCAGGAGTGGCAGCAGGTTCTCCTCCGCCATGGACTTGTCCTCACAGCAGTCCATGCAGCAGCCCTGGGGCCATCCCAGGAGCTGTCCTCCCCCCAGGGGACAGCTCAGTGCCAGGGAAGGAGGCCTCTCTAGGGCCAGCGCCCGAGCCATACTGGCATGGTAGCCTGGTGCCCATAGGAAGCATCATCTCTGTCCACACACAGGAGGTTCCAGAGCCCCCGCAGGCCCCCTCCACCCAGGGAATCTGTGGTTGATTTTCCAAAGAGGGCTGTAACAGTACGCCTCCCTCCACACCTCCCCGGTGCATTAGGCCCTCGAGGGACACCTGGTCCCAGGCCAGCCAGCAGGCTGGCTGGCCAGCCACCAACCCACAGTTTAACTAACCCTGCCTCACACCACACACACAAAAACTAATTCTAGAATGTCTAGACCTAGAGGGAAAAGCAAAATAAAGCTTCTAGAGAAAAGCATAGGTGAATCTCTCATGAATCTCTAAGTGTGGGCAAATACACTTAACAGGGGAACAAAAGGCATTAACCACAAAAGAAAAGATTGACAGCTTCGATGGCAGCAAAATTAAGGATTTCCGCTAAGAGTCACTATTAAGAGAGTGAAAACACAAGTCACAGAATAGAAAAAGGTATTTGTGACACATTTATCTCTGAAAGGACTCACTGAAAATATGCAAAGAATTTTACAAATAACTAAGAAAAAGACAACCCAGTTTTAAAGAGGACAAAAGACTAGCACAATTCCACAAAAGTGGATATCCAAACAGTCAAAAAATGTATGAACAGGTGCTCAACATTACTATATATCAGGTCAGTGGGAAAAAATGGGGAGAAAAAAAATCAGTAAGATCCCATGACACACGCACCAGGATGGCTTAAAATAAAAGGTGAGGATGGGGAGCTCCTGGGTCTCGAAGGTGTGCAGGAGGCCCAGGAAAGCCATAGGACCACTTTATAAAACAATATGGCGGCATCCACTCTGGCCAAACTGGCCTTTCTCCTGTGACCCAGAAACTGCCCCCCTAGACCTAGGCCCCTCCCCCAAAATATATAAGAATACACACAGTAGTTTTGTCCATAGTAACCACAACTGGAAACTCAAGTGCCCCCCGAAAGGAGGATGGATTTTTAAATCGCAGTGTATTTATGCTGTGAACAACCAACCACACAGCAAAAGAGAGACAGACAGAATTCCTGCCCCACACAATGTCAAGGCTGAATCCCAAAGACACAATGACCAAAAGAAGCCAGACACAAAAGAACACATGCTGCTTGATCCCATAGTCTGCAAAGTTCAGCAAAACAAATCTGCGGCGATGGAAATCAGAATAGGGAGAGGTTCTGGACTGGGAAGGAACGTGAGAGCTTTCTGGAGAGCTGAAAGATGGCTCCGTCTTACAGTCAGCATCATCACGTGTAAAAATTCATGTCACACTATATGTTAAATTTAGTATCTATGGGGGTGCCTGAGTGGCTCAGTTGGTTAAGCATCTGATTTCGGCTCGGGTCATGATCTCACAGTTCGTGAGTTCAAGCCCCACATCAGACTCTGCGCTGAAGTGCAGAGCTTGCTTGGGATGCTCTCTCTCCCTCTCTCCCTCTCCCCTGCTTGCTCTTTCTCTCCAAATAAATAAATAAAAAAAAATCATTAAAAAAAATTTAGTATCTATGTCAATTCTAATCTAATTGCTGTTAAATGTAATGTTAAATCTTTAAAAATGAATTAATCATTTAACTAGCAGTGCGCGAATCTGAAAACAGGCAGGTCGGTGCCAGAGTGAGCCCACAGTGCTCCCTGGTTACGGGGAGAAGGGGTTATGGTGAGGAACCCAGCCCCTGAGCAGAGAATGGGGCACATGGGGTGTCATGGAAGAGGCACCAGCTGGCCCCTGAGACTCAAAGGTCATGAGTCCGTCCCCAGCCCCACCTCCAAGTCCTGACTTCTGTCAGTGACACCTCGGCCTCTGACAATAAACTCCACTGTGACTTGAGGTGACTGGCATGGATGGAACCAAAGCTTGTGATGTGCTACCTGGTCCGTTAAGTTGTTTCCAAATGTAAGACACACAGATGGGGAGAGTCGGGGCAAAGAGATGATAGGAGTGCAAACTGGTGTAGATTTTCTAGAAGACAAATTTTGTAATATAAAGTAAAAGCTTTAAAAATGAACACTCCCTAGAAATCCTAGGACAATATTTGGATATTCCCAGGGATGTATTTAAAAAGCAAAAAAGGAGGCAGGCCACGCCTGGCTAGCTCCGTCAGAAGAGCATGACACTCTTGATCTCCGAGTTGTAAGTTCCAGCCCCACATTGCGTATAGAGATTACTCCAATAAATATTTTTTAAAAAGGAAAATAACCAAAATGCTTAACAATAGTATTAAACTATTTGTCCGTCCTATGATTTTTTTTAAAGATTTGATTTTTAGGTAATCTCTGCATCCAATGTGGGGCTCAAACTCACAACCCCGAGATCAAGTATCATACATTCCACTAAATGTTTGGCCAGCCAGGGGCCCCCTATGGTTTCTTTTTAAAATATATAATAGGATATCATTAGAGCATTATTTATACCAGAAAAACTCAAGACACCTTAATTGTCTTAATTGATGATGATTTAATTACATGGCAACACTATGGACTATCATGTAATTATATGTCCTGACATGTTGACTGATAAAATGCTGGTTAAAAAAAGCAAATTGCAAAGAAAATGTATAATATGAACAGAATTTATAGAAATTAATATTTTATATATGTTATATGTGTTTATATATTTACATTTGCATTTTAAATGTTATTAAAGTATAATTATTTTTTATTTTTCATATTCATGAACTATTTGGGTTTTTATAATGAGCACACAATGTAATTTTTAAATTAATATAAATTTTTATTTTATTTTAGAGAGAGAGAGAGCACACCCAAGCAGATGTGGGGCAGAAAGAGAGGGAGGGAGAGAATCCCAACCAGGCTCCATGTTGTCAGCACAGAGCCCAAAGCAGGGCTCAAACTCACAAACCATGATATCATGACCTGAGCCAAAATTAGGAATCAGACACTTAACTGACTGACCCACACAGGCACCCCTGAACTAATAAACATTTTTAAATAATAATAAAGTTGGTACAAAGAAAATATACTGAAACCAAGATTCACAATATATTTCTAAATTTAAAAGAAGAAATTTGTTAAAGAGAATGTAGAAAATAATGCTATTTTCTGCAAAATTTAGAACCACACCAGTATTAACAGTGGATGCTTCTAGATGTTGGTGCTAAGGAAAAGGTAAACAATAAAATGGTAACAAGATAGATACATTGGTAAAAGTAGACAAAAATTTTAGACAAAAAATAAGCCGCATTAGTGACAATGTGTTGGACAGTCACATATAGCTGGGGGAAGTATAAACTGGGACTTTTCTGGAAAATAATTTGAAGTCATGTTATTATCCAGAGTCTTAAAACATTTTATACTCTTAGTCCAAAAATATGATCTAGAACTCTATCCTCGGGAAAGAATCTCAGAGATGCAGAGACTGTATACCAAGATATTCATAACACTATTATTTGTAGCACTGAAAAGCTGGACACTGTACAGAGCTCCAATATGACTCTTCATAAAGACATAGGGAAAAAAAATAGAAGCATATGAACTAAAATTTTAACATGGTTTCTTCTGGGTGGTGATAGATTTTTATTTTCTTTTCTACAAGTTTCTCTATTTTTTAAACTTACTAGTGACCTTCTACTGCTTTTTAAAGTTGTAAAGAGGAAGGATTTTTCTAAAAATGATAGATAAGACAACAAATCGTTTGTTGTATGATTTCACTCACATGAGGGACCTGAAGTAGTCAAATTCACAGAGAGATAAAGTACAATAGTGGTTGACAGAAGTCGGGGGGGGGCGGATGGAGAATGGAATTGTTTAATGGGTACATAGTTTCATTTGAGGGAGATGGCAAAATTTTGGAAATGGATGATGGTGAGGGTTGTACAACAACATAAATGTATTTAATGCCACAGAACTATACACCTAAAATGGTTAAAATGGGGGTGTGTGTGTGTGCTGGCTTGGTTAGTTGGAAGAGTGTGAGACTCTTGATCTCGGGGTTGTTGAGTTTAAGCCCCACGTTAAAAATAAAATCTCAAAAAACAAATGGTTAAAATGGTAAATTTTGTTACGTACATTCTAGCCACAATAAAAAAAGAAGAAGAGGGGCACCTGCATGGCTTGGTTGAGCATCTGACTTTGGCTCAGGTCGTGATCTCAAGGTCCATGAGTTTGAGCCCTGCATCCAAACCCCATGTCAGGCTTGATGCTGTCAGCGTAGAGCACGCTTTGGATACTCTGTCCCCCTCTCTCTTTGCCTCTCTTCTATTCGTGCTCTTTCTCAAAAAATAAAATAAACATTTAAAAAAAGGGTGGGGTCCATAAGATTTTGAATAGCTATTATAGACTATTCCACACCTTTCCAATAAATTCTTTTTTCGATGGTTTACAACTCTTACAAGTAAAGGTTTCTAACTCATCATGAGGAGTGATCAGATGTGCAACCTGCATGATGTACCCAGGAAGAAAGCCACGGCGGTGTGCCAAAGATTGCAATAATCTTTCATTACAGAATTTATGTGGATCTTTCCCATCAGTTCCCCAATGAATGAGAACAAAGCTACACACACACACACACACACACACACACACACACGACTCTTTCCCAATGCCTTCAGCGTGGTGCCATGGTTGACTCTGATCTAGACACTGAAATGGTCACATCCCCTGATCTGAATCTGCACCCGAGTTTTCTGATGGTAGTGGGTCCTTCAGCTCTTCCCTAGGGTCTGCTTTGCAGCCTCTTCCCACCCATCTCCCTTTGGAAGCAACAGCCCACTGACAGCTTTGGCATCGTGAGAGGCTCAGAGAAGAGGGCTGTTCTTTGTGCTTACAGAGAGGCTTACAGAAAGGTTTCCGACATCTGAGGGGTTATTATCCTGTTTCATCTATTCTCCAAGGGCTGAAAAAGTCTGCAAAGGCTAACACTCTTTCGAGTGTTAAAATTCGAATTATGTGCTTCATCTTTCCAATTCAACCTCAAAATACCTGTTGAGATTTTCTACATGCCAGGCGCTAGTGCAAGAGCCTGACATTCACTGATGAGCAAGGCGGCGAGGCGAGTCTGCCCCCAAGGACTCAGGTCCGGTGGAGAATGCAGACAAGTAAGTGGGCAAGGGCGACACAGTCGTAACTCAGTGTTGTCTGAGCTCTGATGCAGTGAAGTGTCCGGCATCACGGCTCTGGGGGAGGGGCCGGAAGTGAGCATCACGTGCTCACCCTCTGCTCAGCCCCACGTCTCCATGTGGCCTTCCTGTGTCGCATCTGCTAATATGCAGAAATCTTTACGACACACCTGAAATCACTTATTTTTATTTATTCTTTACTGCCTATCAAGAGTAACGCTATTTGCTTTAGCTCATTAGTTTCTCAAACTTGGCACTACTGACAGGACGGGACAATCCTTTGCTGCGCGTCCCGTGCAGTACACGATGTAGCAGCATCCCCGGCTTCTACCCGCTAGATGCCAGCCGGTAGCACTCCTTTGCCCAAGTCATGACGATTAAAAAAAATGTTTCTGGATATTGTACAAGTCCCCGAGGAGACAAAACTGCCCCCAGTTGAAAATCACTGCTCCTTTCTTTTTTTTTTTTCACTGCTCCTTTCTTACTTACAGGCTGAGGAACCCTAAAGGTCCCTGAGTATGTCCCCTTTGAGTTGCCAAGGTAGTCTTCTCTCCTGAGCGGTCAGTAGAGCCTCTGCGAATGCCAACCCACGATGGCTGTGCTCCCAGAAGCACCGTGAGTCGTGCCCTGGGGCGTGCAGGGAGCCGTGCACAAGCGAGCAGAGAGCACTGACGCCGTCTCAGATGCCAGCCTGAGGAGCATGCGCCGGGGCACAGGCTGCCACGGTGTCAGAGCAGGCGAGTGGTCGGACCTGAAGAAGCCGACTTCACGGTGTTGCAGCAGCAGAGTACCGGGTGGATGAGGGGAATGACAGATTGGAAGGCAGGAGGCTGATGGGCGCCTGGAGCGGCCCGGCTCCAGTGATGGCATTCTTAACTAGGAACGTCGTATAGACTGAAAAGTACAAAAAACGCCTAAGAGGCACAGAGGAAGTAAACTCCACTCGGGAACAGGTGGAGACGCAAGGGAGAAGAGCCAAAGTTGGCTCCCACGTGTTAGGCCTCTGTGGCCCAGAGGCAGAACGTATGAGGTCTTGGGGCTTGTCAGGCTAGGGTGGGTGGGACCCACAGACGGGCTGGGGTACAGCAAGGAGTCACCCCTGTGCTCCAGACTCCAAACTTCAGTTTCTTCCTCTATAAACGGAGGCAGCAGCCAACACAAATGCCGCTGGACAGATTAAATATTTCACGTGAGCCACCCCGCACCGTGCCTGGCACTTGGCGCTCCCCCCACAGCACCACAGGCAGAAACCACAAGCACCAATTTGCGAAGATAAATGGCAAGATCAGCAAGATTTCTCTTCCGAGAAAGGAACTCCATCCCCATTAGCAGTCACTTGCTGTTCTCCCCACCCCCCTCCCTCCCTCCCAAGGCAGTCACTAATCTACCTTGTCACTATGCATTTCCCTAGTCTGTGGACTTTCCTTTCCTGTGGAAGCATACAGCATGAGGTCTTTTGTGACAGGCTTCTTTCCATAGCGTGCTTTCAAGGTCATCCATGCTATGGCCTCTATCTGTATTTCATTCCTTTTAATTGCCAAGTAACGTTCCATGGCAGGGATATGCCACATTTTGTTATCCATTCACTAGTTGATGGACATTTAGACCATTTCCACTCGCAAGCTATTATTATAAATAATGTTGCTATGAATATTAACATAGAAGTTTTTGTATAGACAGAAGTTCTGGCTCTCAAGTATATATCTAGTAATGGAACTGCTAGGCCATGTGATAAGTCTAGGTTTAGCTTTTTGAGGAGCTGCCAGGTTGTTTCCCTGAGCAGCACAAAACGGAGATCAGAATTCAGGACTAGAGAACAAGCTAATCGGCTTGAGTGGACAGTGGCTCAGAGGAGGCAGGCAAAGGAAGAAAGAAGTGAAGCCCCTGGGAATACCTCCCCCTTCATTTGTGTTCGGGCCTCCTGTGTTGTCATGAGAACGTGGAAGGGCAACTTCGAAAGTCAGATACGGTGATGAATGTAAAAAACTTAGGACAAAGCAGAAAGGGGAAAACGTTTTCTAACTTCATTGGAAATGATAAGATCCAGTTATAAAACTGTAAAACCCAACTAGAGTATGTCTGTTTCGATGCCAGAGATGTGAAAGGTGCTGCTGAAGGACAGGGGAAGCTTGATCGTGGCATCTGAGCACTCCACGGAGCCTGGGGAGATCTGTACCTCTGAATGGAGCTCAGGGAAAATGAACATTTACACAGCCGCTAGCTAAACGGTAATACTTCTGATCAAAAATGAACAGCAGAGGGGTGCCTGGGTGGCTCAGTCGGTTAAGTGTCCAACTTAGGCTCAGGTCATGATCTCACAGTTCATAGGTTCAAGCCCCGCATTGGGCTCTGTGCTGACAGCTCAGAGTCTGGAGCCTGCTTCAGATTCTGTGTTTCCCTCTCTCTCTGACCCTCCCCTGCTCACACGGTCTCTCTCTCTCTCTCAGAAATAAATTTAAAAACTTTAAAAATTAAAAAAAAAAGTGAACAGCAGAATCCACAATTACCTCAAGAGAAAATTTTAAGTCAGTAGTGCATTTGGGATAAACCACAATGCAAAAAATATATATGCACCTTTCAGATTTTTGACATTTCCCAATTTACCACAATGCTTACACAATTCTTTTCTACTCACAAGTCACACAAGGCCACAAAGAGAAAAATGAAATGTATCATAAAACAACAGTGTGCACATTTACATATTCCCCAAAGTGTCCCCATGACTCCTACCACACCTTCGACTGAACAGCAGGTAGCATTATTCCTTCCTTCTGATGTCTATAAATACTTTAGGATCAAGTTCAAAGTTTCTCTGCAGTCAGTTCAAAACATGCCTGTGCCAATCTTACTTCCTTTTGTTTTTCCCCAGTGAGGGGATTTTGGAAATGATCTCATTTCCAGACTGTTCTGAGCTTAAGGCAAGGTTAGAGCTATTGATGCCACAAGGCAAGCCCCAGCCCAACAATCGGGTGCCCGTTTGGCCAGTTTTGTTACACAAGATGGAAGTCACGTCCTTGTCCTGTGACAGGTGGGATCGTAGGTGAGGCATGGAAAGGCTCTCTAAGCCACACAGCCCTCGTGGACTCCTGTTGTTTCCCTGCCAATGCCCACCCTCAAGACCAGTCCCCAGAAGACTGACAGCCAAGGCTGGCGAGGCACGGTTGAAGAGAAGGGAGGTCCATCTGTCCGATCGTCTGGGATGGAAAATTAACTTCTGGTGCAAAGAAAAGCCGCCTTAAAGTTTATTGACGTTAGTCATTTTTAACACTGGTTATGGGTCTTTCTTGGAGTTGTGTCAGTTCTGGGTGTAATGAAACAGCATATGAAAGCGGAAGGGCCCACGCCACTGACGGACTCTGCTCCCCAAACCACCCCTTCATGACGAAGACAACCTGGCGGCCTTTCCCCAGAAAGCAAAAGCAAACATCCTGCCCTTTGTGTCTCCCCACGGAGAAAAATAATCTGGCTTTGCCTCCGCTTGCCAGGGTGAGTGAAAAGTTCATCAGTGGAAGCTTGACCACAGGCAGAGAAGGCCGAAGTCCCCCTGTGACTTCTGAACTGGTTTCGATGGCAGGCCCAGCTGGTACATCCACACGGCAAGGCCAGCAGTCTGTCACTGAAACACAGAGCTCAAACGGATGAACACACAGCCCACGTTGGAGCAGATGGCCGTGGATAAATGTTAGTTAATATGAAATGACACCATATGATCGTGAGTGAGTGATTTAAGAAACGGTAAATAAGGGGGGTAAAAAAACAAAAACAAAATCACAAAGTAACTAACAAGCCCAACTTCCTTGTCTGAGGACTCTACATGTTTTCGTAGGTTTATTTTTTTTCAGTCAAAAACCTTTTAAGCCTTCCCAGTAAGTGAGGATTACTATGGCAATAGGAGAGCGCAGGGGACATGTGCCTCTTGTCTACTGGTCCCGGCTCCTGCTTGGGACGGACCTGAACTAGGGAGAATGACGATCTTCCTCTCCTGTCTTCTCCTCAGAGTCTTCAACTACCTCCAGGGACTCGCTAGGCTGACTGGTGTCCAGAGTCCTCCATTTCTCCCCCTTACCTCTCCCTGCCTCCGGGAGCAACTCTGCAGCCAATCAGATATCCACCTACCTGATCTCAGGGATTCCCTCAGCTCTGGTCTCAGGGCCCTAAATTCTACTCCAGAAAGTACTGCCACGCCTATAGTAACCTCCAACTATCACAGTAAACTCGACACTTGCAAAACTGACCTTCTCACCTTCCCCCTGAAACTAGCTCCCCCCTTCCCGCACTTATGTTTTCAGCATAGGCATCCCTTGTCCTAGCCCGTTCAGGTTGCTATAACAGAACTACCACTGACGGGGTGGCTCAAACAACGGATCCACGATCAAGGTGATCAGGTGTTAGCTGATTCGGTGCCTGGTGAGGGGCTGAATCCTGGCCATGTCCTCCCATGGTGGAAGCACAAGGAACGCTGGGTCCCTTTATTCAGGCACTAATCCCAATTCCGGAGAGCCCCACCTTCATGACCTAATTACCTCCCGCAGGCTCCACCTCCAGGACCATCCAGCGGGGGATTGGGGATTAGGCTTTATCGTAGGCACAAGAAGGGACACATTCAGTCCGCAATACCTCTCCTACCCCAGATTCCAAGCTCACCTGGTTTTTCCTTCACAGCATACTGCATCTGCCTCCAACCAGGCCCGCCACCAGCTGCCCAAGCTGACTTTCACAACCTCAAGGACGGCAAGCACCTCCTCACAGGCCTGCCTTTGGGCTCTTCTACTGGTAAATGACAGCCAGGATTCAAAACTACGGCTGACTCCTGAACTGCTCCCTCCCCACTTCAAAAAAAGAAAAGAGAAGAAAAAAGCCATACAGTCCCCCAAACCCCATCATTCTAAGTCCCAACTTTAACCTCTCAATTCAGGTTTTGTAAACCTAACAGTACAACCTCACCAGGCCATCTCCTGGAATCTGATGTGTGACATCCCCATTCCTATGAAATTAACACAGGCATGCCTCGTCTCCCTGCACTTCCCAGATGCTGCGTCTGTTATGAGTTGAAGGCTGTGCAACCCTGTGTCAAGCAAGTCTGTCACCCCCGTTTTCCCAACAGCATCTGCTCACTTCACATCTGTCATATTTTGGTAATTCTCACAATATTCCCAACTTTTTCATTATCATATTCTGGTGATCTGTGACGAATGATCACAACTCAATGAGAGCACAGATAGCATTTTTAGCGATAAAGTACTATCTAATGAAGGTATGTACTTTTCCGGGCATAATGCAATGCACACCTCATAGACTACGGTACAGCATAAACGTGACCTTTATCTGCCCTGGGAAAGGATCCATTTGACTTGTTTTATTGCGATATTTGCTTTACTGCTGTGATCTGGAACTGAATCCACTGTGTTTCTGTGCTATGCCCGTACCATTTCTGTTTTGGTTTCCATTCTGTCCCCCGAAAAATGACCTTCTCCTAGTTCCGTGCTAGGTAGGTAGGGCTTACCTACCTCTCTCATGAGCCACTCCGTATTACACATCCGTAATTCCTACAGCAACTGTTCACGACTTACTTAGCAACAAAGTTGCTAACAACATCTTGTCTAATACCGTCTTGACTGGTAACTCATAGGTCACTGAAGGGAAAACAGGTTGACAGCTTCTTCAAACGCTAAACATTAAATCACCATTTTTACCACAGACTCCTGAGTAACTATGCAAAAGGAATGGAAATACCCAATCTTACATAGACTTGCACAAGGATATCCAAAGCAACAGTATCCATAACAACCAAAAAGCAGAAACTTCAATTTTCCTCATCTGATGAATGGGTAAAACGCGGAGAACCCACACGAAGGAATGCTGGTCAGGAATACGAAGGAACATATACCAACACACGCCACACTATGCCCTGACACACCTTAAAACCACTACGCTACGTAAGGAGACACAAAACACCACAGACTGCATGATTCCATACACAGGAAATACCCTGGAAAGGCAAATTTAGGGAAACAAAGTAGATTCGTGGTTGCCTGAAGCTGGGATCTTTCTGGAAGATAAAAATGGTCCAAAACTAATACATGATTGTCATACTACTTTATAAATTAAGTCGCTTGATTTCTTTGTAAAATGTACCTCCATAAAACTTTAAGAATTCCAAGATTACAGTAGGTGCTCAAATACTAGTTGAACATTTCATCTCTTAACTGCTTCTATCTTTCTCACCACCCTCCCCCCTGTAACTAGACCCCAAACATCTCGAGGGCCCAGACCTAGTTTTTATGCTGATTTCTAACAGAGACTGCACTTAACCCAAAGCTACACAGACACTGTGTTCGTAACTATTGGTGGATTTGGGACTTTCCTGGTCAGGCTACGGAGGCCATCCAAACCATCAGTGCAGGAACAGTGTGTGTGGGTACGGAGGCAGAGTAAGTGTGTCTGAATCACAGCCCTCCTGCCTCATGGCTGTGGACGCAGGGCAAGTGGCCAGCCTGCTCTAAGCATGCTCCTGGTCTAAAACGAGGGAAATGGTGGTGGACACCTCACAGGTTTATACGCGGAGGAAATCAGATGATCTGGATAAAATGTCTAACCCGGTGCGTGCAACATACAAGAACTCACTGAATGTTGGCCTAAAACACTCACACACGAACCGACACAAATGCACACACCAGAGAAATCTTTCAGACAGGAAACCAGCTTCCACGGCAGAGGGGACAGCTACTGACGGGCCCACCCTCTTCTTGTCATCCGACAGGAAGAGCGGCCCCTCCCAAGCCCAGTGACGTTTCCGTGTGAACAGAAATACGAATCATTCAAATGAAGGAACTCCATATTGCCTGCAACTTTTAACACTTAGTCTGACCCTCCACGTGCAGACCCCTATCCCACGAGGCAGGATTCCCCTCCTGCCCCCTTGCTGTTTAGGGCAGAGGATCCAGTTCTAACCAGTGAGCTATGAGAGGAAGTGACATGTCACTCTGAAACCAGAACATGTGTTTGCATGAGGCCCTCCGCAGCTGAGTCCCTCTCCCACAGCGAATAGCGGTGTGCGGGCCTGCGGCTCCGGTCGGCTGGATGCAGACAACGTGGAGCAGCTCCCCAGCTAACCTGCAATGGACACACAGTGTGAGGGACAAATAAACTCTGTCCTATGCCTGTGAGTTTTGGGGTTTTATTAGCACAGCATAACGTAGACTCGCCTGACAATGGCACAGGGCTCTCAGGCTGTGGAAGTATGTATTTCATTTTAAAGTTTATTTATTTTTAAAGACGGAGGGGGAGAAAAAGAGAGAGAGAGAGAAAGAGAGAGCTCGCGTGCTCACTCACATGAGGGAGGGGCAGAGAGGGAGAGACAGAATCCCAAGCAGGCTCCTTGGTGTCAGCGCAGAGCCCAACTCAGGGCTCAAACTCACCAATCGTGAGATCATGACCTGAGCAAAAATCAAGAGTCAGACACTCAACCAACTGAGCCACCCAGGCAGCCCTGAAAGTATGTATTTTAAATCTGTTACCCCACCCCCCAAAAAAAGCCTTCCAGAGCCCCATTACTCCCCTGGCTTCTGTGACAAGCCACTCTCACTGTTCTCCATCAGTCTCTCCAACCCTTTCTCCATTTCCCTAACTTATAAACCCTGCTGTTAACCAGGGTTTTGTCCTTGGCTCGTTACTCTTCTCACTGTTCACGCTCAGCAGGGAGATCATACCCACTCTGCTGACCTCCCTACCACACACACACTACTGCTACCCAGAGCTACCCCAGGCTGGCTCTGAGCTTTCCTTGTGCCCGAAGCCCCGCTGGCCATCTCCGCCTCGTGCTCAACAAGCATCATAAACCCAACACATTCAAGTCTTCCCACTCCACACCCCCACCCCCGCCTTAGCTAACAGCCCCTAAATCAACTTAGTCTCTCAGACTAGAAACCTGACCATTAAGTTAGATTCCACCCCCAACCCCCACCTCACCCTCAGCTCACTCAAACCACCAATGCAGTTAATCAACTTAATCCTCCCTTAAGGTTTCTTATCGTTGTTTGGAGTGAGGGGTGATATTTTTGTTATTGTTGTTTAGTCCACTACAGTGAAGACTAAGAAAACAAATGACTTCAGACTCAGGGAATACCTCACTGGGGTCAGGCACACAATGACGCTCTACCTGAAAAGTCAGTTCAGTCTAGACCAAAACACAAGAGGGCCTTGATTTCTGAGTACACATCAGGAACTGTGCCCGTGGCCTTGTGCACATGCATCTCGACTCTCCAGCCACTTAAGTAAAGGACTCAAAACACTGCCAAAGAAGCTTTTGTTCTTTATTAAATTCTCTTAAGCGTTTACCAAGATCGTTCAAGTTTAAGACAGGGCAAATCTTATGAAGTATTGAAGGGTTCTCTTCTTATAAATAAATTTATAAAGGAAACATCCACTAATTTTCGTCTCTATTTTTTCTAACCTGCTCAATCCTCTAAAGTTGAAAAGAACAATTTTGGTATGCTAAAACCAGAGCTGAGGCTTTTCGATACCTTCAATCAAAATACTCTTCACTCTGAGTGGTTGGCATCTCTTGATCACTTTAACTGTTACACTGCAGGATGTGCTTCTCCCCCCTGGTGTTCTTCAGCCTCAAAACACATCAGAATTCATCCTCCATATAGAAGAAAACGACCACCAACCCCAGTGCACACATTTGATCACGTAACGTGAAGCCTTCTCTGCTCCCTGCAGGGAGTGCTATCGCTGCACATCTTAGGCGGCCACCGAGGCACTTCAGAGACCTGAACAACTTTCTTCTTTCTACAAACTCTTCTGCAGAAAGAGCTGTCAAGAAAACTGTTCTAAAACCCAAAAACGCATAGCAGTTTATGCTTCATTTCTACTTCTTTTCCTCATGGTGGAAAATCTGGCCAGTCCTTACCTTGGCCGGATAACGGCTCAGATAGCAATGCCAAATATCCCACTGCACAAACAAAAAGCCTCACCTGGTACTGGGCACGAGAGGAGGCCACCTCTCAATGCTTCCTACTATTCTGGAAACACTAGCACCTTCCTCTCAGCAAGCTCCAAAAAACTGTGGATGAAGTCCCCATTTTAAATCATTTCAACTCAACAGCAAAAATTACATGGCAAGTTTTCTTAGCACTAGCTGAAAACGAGGAAGGGGAGGAGGGTGCCAACAAGGTTTACAGGACTTGCCCCAAACTGTAAATCTAAAACCTGACTGTTTGGATAGCTGCCGAAACCTGAAATTGCTTACTCTAAAAACCATCACCAAATCAGCCAATCTTCCTTTTTAATCCGAGGTTTTCTCTTTTTTCCGGACAAAGCCCAGCATTCTTCTCTCAGAACACACCAGCCGGGGAATTGCTGATTAACTTGACTGGGTGGCTCTGTAGTCTCAGACCAGACGGTCTAGCTGGCTGCTAGGAAAAAGGTTTCATAGCTTAAAAATATATTATATGAAGTGTTAGTTCAAGATGTGTGTGAAAATGAGTTTTAAGTTGCTGCAAGAGCAGAATGTTAAGGCAACATCAGAAAACAGAGGTGTTGTAAAACACTACGCCCTACGCCCCACCTGGTAAATAGAGCCAAATGATAAGATGTTACTCAATCCCTTAATACAAAAAAAGTCCCAAAATAATCTAAACTTGGCTTTGCAATTTTACCTTTTATATTTTGATGGCAGTGAGAGAGACCCTGGGGCTGTAACTCCCTTGCAAAAAATGTCAACGTATGATTTACTCACAAGGCTTAAAATAAGGAGAGAAAATATAAAATAAATTGTCCTTTGCTTGGCAACCATCCTTTTTAATTACTTATTTTTATACTGTGTCCAGGCTACACACACCTGGGTATGGATGGCTAGTCTGGGTATAGAAAACACCAAGGGTCACTTCTGGAGGAAACACAAGACGATAAACTTCTCAGTTGGTACATCAACAGCATCAGGATAAGCGAGAAAAGGACTGTACCAAGAGACTGACATTTACACTTTCTGACAAAACTGAAATACACTGAATTATAGAGCAAATTCACTGAAACAACAAAGAAAATCTGTCCTTGTAAAGGCTATTTTTCACCCCCAAGAAAGTGTTTCAATTTTGATACTTCCACCACACAACTGGTTGAGAAAATAAAGCGCGGTGTTTAGCAATGGGGCAACCTAACTGCCTGGGGAGGCACCGTGCTCACCCGCCCCAGCCCGGCTGAGGCCAGCAGGCCGGGCGCAGGGACCGCCTCCTACTTTACTTCTCTGCACAAGCCGCGGCGGTCTCCTTGTTGAAGCCACGGATAGAGAGGTCGTAGACCACCTCCTCCACCTTCTTCACATCATACTTCAAGCCGTCATAGCGCTTCCTCAGGGAGTCGTTTTTCAGGTTGAGAAGGCGGAAGCCGGAATCCAGCTCGTTGATGAAGGTGGAGATGTGGAGGGGCCGGGAATAGTCTCCGGCGGTCACACTGTTGACGGACAGCCTTGACTGCACCAGGGAAGGGAAACGGACATATCTTACAACATATCTTACAACAGGGCTGGGCACCAGGCCTTCCTTCTGATCACAACAGCTTTAAAACAACCTTTTTTTCTTCTTTAGAATTATTTCCATAGGACAATTTCTCAAGAGACAGATTACGAGAATAAAAGAAAAGATTTTTCCCCAAAGCAAGTATACATATTAACACAGTTACCAGGAATATATGTGTCTTGCCACTAGTTGGAAAGGGAGAGGGATTACGATCTTTTAAAAATTCACACATTAGGGGACACCTGGGGGGCTCAGTTGGTTGAGCGTCCGACTTTGGCTCAGGTCATGATCTCACTTATGGGTTTGAGCCCCCCCCCATGTCGGGCTCTGCACTGATGGCTCAGAACCTGGAGCTGGCTTCAGATTCTGCATCTCCCTCTCTCTCTCACCCTTACCACTCGCTCGCTCTCTCTAAATAAATAAAAATAATTTAAAAAAAGTTTTTTAATTCACACATTAGTCCATATGAACAGCTAGCTCACTGTATGAACTGGCCTTTCTCCGATGACTAGCAGAACACAGCACACACAGCGCTTGAGGACAAACTGGTGATAGACAAAGGGCTTAGAAAAGACATCCTGAATTTTTGTGCCCATTTTAAAAACTGACAGTAAAGTGGGAAGATCAAAAACGCAAATGGCAAATTACTAAGCTTCTTACCAATTCACTGGCAAGAATTAGAACTCCCGAGAGATAATCTTCTACATCCAGATGAAATCCTTTCTCCCGATCTGGCTCAACTAAAAAATATAACAAAGTAAAAATAAGGTCATGATGTAAACAGCATGTGAGCATAAGAATATAAAATACTACATATACACACACACGTCGTTTTTCTCAAAGAAAAAGAAAAAGAATCTTTAACAACAGTCTTTATAACGTGTTCATACTTTGGACAACTAGGCCTCACTGTGGATTTATGAACTCTTAAGACTTCCCTTTTTCCTCTCATTCTCTCAAAAAGTAACAGCACCCAGAATGTTATCTGGTTACACCAGAGAATATCTTTGTTTCTGGACACAAGATGTTGCAGCATTTAGAGGAGAAGCCGTGACACCCATAGGTGACGTCCACGAGGCTCACACATGCACACGAATGTGCACGCGCATGCACAAATTAAGAAGATGCACTGACAGGGCAAAACGTTGTGGCGCCTGGGTGGCTCAGTTGGTTGAACATGTGACTCTTGATTTCAGCTCAGCTCATGATCCCAGCGTTGTGAGATCAAGCCCCACATTGAGCATGCAGCCTGCTTAGAATTCTCTCTCCTTCTCCCTCTGCCTCCCTCCCCGTTCACGCGCAGACCCTAAAATAAAAATTTTAAAAAGAAATTTTTTTTTAAGACATGGCAACATGTTAGCAAGCAGAAAATCTAAGTGGGGTGTAAACAGGCGTTCACTGTACTATTCTTTCAACTTTCTGTAGGCTTGGATTTTTTTTAAGACCTAAATTTTAAAAACCACAAACAACACCCAAGTACAAAAAGCAAGCCACTACATGTCTGATTTTTGGTGTTCCCAAATCACTATGTTAGCACTTAGTGCTCATTTGTTTTAATAAATACAAAGTATAAGCAACAGCCTCCCCCTGCAACCAGGAATTGAGCGACCAAGCCTGCTCCTGCCGACCCGCACTAATGGAAATACTTACTGCCAAGAATCTCCGTAACCGCTTCCCGAGTCACAAGCGTTTCTGACTCCAAATACACCACAAATGCTGCCAAGAAGACCAAACGCTGCAACACGAACCTCCAGTGCTCGTGAAATCTGCACGGATAGAAGCTCATTTAGGTGGGGGGGACCAGGGGCTTTAAAACAAATTTAGAGGTGCCTGGGTGGCTCAGTTGGTTGGGTGTCTGACTTCAGCTCAGGTCAGGATCTCACGGTTCGTGGGTTTGAGGCCCGCATCAGGCTCTGTGCTGACAGCCAGCTCACAGCCTGGAGCCTGTTTCGGATTCTGTGTCTCCCTCCCTCTAACCCTCCCCTGCTCACGCTGTCTCTCTCTCTCGAAAATAAATAAAACATTTAAAAAATTAAAAAAAAAAAGAAAGATTTAGTACAGTTGTAGTCACACATCTTAGAAACAGAACGCTCTTTCCAATCAAATCCACGTGAAACCCCAACATAAAAAACACGTAAAAACATGACATTTATATATATTAGATATTAGATGGATTTAACATAAGTTTTAAGTTCACGTTTATAAGCAATTACTTATTAGAAGCTTAATAAATGAGACACATGATCCATCTTCAATGAATATAAAGATATTTACAATCGAAGATTATGGATGACAAAAACAATGAGAGCGCTCTGAGAAAAATTAAAACTGGCAACAGCAGATGAGGAGAGCTGCAATTGTACATCAGCCTCAACAGCTAACTTGTTCTCACATTTTGATGTGAGTGTGTAATATTAAAATCTTGATTCATACATATAATAACTACCATTTGGAATCACTAAACAGACAGACTTAAACCTTCAGGAGCCTGCAGTTAAACTGAGCTAGAAGCCTCAAAAAAAGAATAGGGAATTTTACAACCTCAAATATTAATGCTACGTCTCCTGAATTTCAAATATGGCAAATTCAAAAAAATTTTTCAATATGATGCACATCAAACAAAACCCTCTAAGGGCCAAGTCACCCAGAGGTCAGCCTTTGTGTGACCTCCAAACTACATGATCCCCAAGATCCTGCCAACCCTATCTCTCAGTGTCTCTTTGTGTCCATTACTACCTTACAGCAGGGTCAGCAAACTTTCTGTGATGGGCCAGATCGTAGTACTTTAGGCTTTGTGAACCACATTCAGACTCTGTCACATATTCTTAACTTGGGTATTTTTCTTTTTTTAACAATCCTTTAAAATAGAAGTCTCCAGAGGCAGTGAGCCACAGGCAATGCGCCAGCCCCTGCCTTAAATTATCCCGTGAAGCTGTATTATCCACTTCTCACATACGTGTCTTATTTTGTGCCCACGTATGTGGCTTAACAGAACATCTTTTTCAGTAGGAAAACAGGCACAAGTAGAAATTTTAGGTTCTTATTCACTATATTTTGTCAATACTCAGATATAGTTCTTTCCAATTTAATATCTATGAGATTGTGATGCATTTTATAATCTATAAATTTCACAATTATGACTGGCAACAAATTTCTTCCCTAGTGGTGCATTAAGTACTGTTGACTCTTAAAATTAATGGTCAGCAAGATACAGAATATTGGCTCAACATGTTACTTGGCAGTAAAATTCAAACTTTGAGGAAAAACTCAACTCCATTTATATACTGCCACTTAATCTCATAACCTTAAGAGCCTGGATATGGTTCACCCAATTTCACAGGTGACTTAAATATACTAAAAAGATACTCGTTGTTTGACCTTAATACAACAAACACTTTTAAATTCCTTTTTCACTGTAAAAGTTATGTGTTCCTTGGGAAAATTCTCAAGGGGAGGGGGGAAAAATCCCTATCTTTGTCACCATTAAAATACCACCGGTAAGTCTGACTCCTTTGCGTTGTTTCTTCTACATGGAGAGGTTTTTACTTAGTTCTAAGCAATCATCCGGTACATATAATTTTTGTCCTGCCTTAATTTTTACTTAACACTACAAAAATAATGCTACTCCTCTCACAGACCTGTAATACTGTTCAGCGGGGAACTTGGTCTTCAACGACGTTAGGTGCGTCTTCACTGTACCAAAATGTTCTCGAGCTTTCAAACACCTTTTTGGAACTGATCACAAAAAGATAATCAAACAGGATAATGAAAGATTTGCCAAATTTCAAATACAGTTCTTGCTTAATAATCTATGCAGTCTATCTGGAAATGAATCAATGTTTAAAAAAAAAATCTCATCACCAAATGCAAGGGTGCACATCTCTACTTTTCAACCTGGCTCTCAAAATTTCAACTCTAGCTTCCCTACTCATTAACCGACACTGAAAAATAGACAAAAACTTGCTGAAAGGGAATAAGACTACAGCAAGCAAGTTGGTAAGCTGTCAAATAATCTCATCCTTGGGGTGCCTGGGTGGCTCAGTTAGTTAAGCGTCCAACTTCTTGGTTTCTGCTCAGGTCATGATCTAGCAGTTTGTGGGTTTGAGCCCCACACTGGACTGTGCATTGACAATGCAGAGCCTCCTTGGGATTCTCTCTCTCTCTCCCTCACTCTAAACCCTGCNCCAACTCCAAAAAAAAAGAAATTAAAAAATAATAACAATTGTCATCCTTAAGGGGCCATGCACCAGCTACTATCCAGAAGGATGCCTAAAATTGGACAGCTTCTCGCTCCCACATTTGGTCACAAAGAAGCCTTATCAATTATACAGACTGACCAAGTCCATATCACTGAGAAAAATGACTTCCCTGTGCACCTGTAAGTTACACTATTATATCACACTCTGAAAATATATTCCCGCTCTTTCAGTTGTGCTGGCTACATCCTACACTGAAGGCCCCATGTTTAAACTTATCATATTTGATTTCCATGAAAGGTGCTGACTATAATTCATTAGGAACATTTTACACTGGACATTTCTTACCCACAAATGCATATTAAGCCATACTCAATGAATGAAAGGTTGGGTTTATTTTTCTTTTAATGTTTATTTATCTTGAGAGAGAGGGAGAGTGCGCGAGCAAGCAGGAGCAGAGAGAGAGAGTCCCAAGCAGGCTCCATGCCATCAGTGCAGTGTAGAACGCGGGGCTCAAATTTACTCTCAGACCGTGAGATCATGACCTGCGCTGAAATCAAGAGTCAGACACTTAACTGACTGAGCCACCCAGGTGCCCCAGGAAAGACTGGGTTTAAGAACAAGAGAGCCAAATAAAAATTAGATACACAAGAGAACTACAAATCTGCCACAATTATCATGTTATAATGACATTACTACATTACTATGTGAAAGTGGAAAATCAACCATCACAGCACACAGACTTCCAGAAGTCTGTAAATCTATAAGACACTCAACTCACCTACATAGGCTATCAGGGACATTTTTCTTAAAACAATGATACAGACTTGAAATGTCTTCTGAATGAAAATTAAGTCTTAAGTGAAAGAATCATAAACTGGATTCTTTTTAAATATTCAAAATCAATGGGACACCTGAGTGGCTCAGTCGGTTAGGTGTACGACTCTTGATTTCAGCTCAGGTCATGATATCATGTTTGTGGGATCAAGCCCCACCTCAGGCTCTGTGCTAGCAATCTAGAGCCTGCTTGGAATTCTCTCTCTCCCATGCTCTCTGCCCCTCCCCTGCTCTCTCTCTTTCTCTCAAAATAAGTAAATAAACTTAAAAAAAATCTTCAAAATCAAAACAAAGAACTTACTGTCCTGAAAACCAGCACCCTGATGGACCCCTTGCAGTAAAGTTAAAATCTCTCGAGCTGTTTGTTCTAAACTCTGTACAACTTTTCGGATTTCCTAGAAAGAATTAAAAATCAAAGTATCAGATAAACTCAATGAACTATTTTCATAACCTCAAGCCAGATATATTAGACAGCACAGATTAAGTACCCATGACACCTTCACACACATGTAAAACTCTAACAATCTTTACAAGGACTGAACTGGTACAGAAAATATCCAGGCTTGAATTCTGACTTTGCCATTTACTTCCTCTGTGAGACCTTCAAGAGGTCACTACAGTGCCTGAGATTTCTCATGCAGCCTTCAAAGGATAATCTCCACCACCCACCCAAATATCCCATTGAAACACTATGAATATTAAAAGAAATGAAGTATCTGAATGTAATTTGTAAGAAAAAGAAAAATGCAATGCAATACAAAGACTGAGTATTTTTCAATCATTTTAGAATATTCACAGCATATTTACGTGGGAAGCGCTGTGTAAATACTGGTACCCAATTAGTCCCTTCCTTCTTGTAGTCTGGAGCATGAGGTAGATGTTTAAAAAAACACGGATGGCACAAATTTTTTTAATGTGAATGCGCTATTAAAAAACATGACAGACTGTGAGATCAAGGATATGAAAACGAAACAAGCAGGAAAGGAGAGGAAAGATACGAATCCCAGGAAAAGCAAACAATGCAGGAAAATGTCCTGGGGCAAAAAAAACTATCTGTGGAACTTGAATAAAAGATAACTAACGTGAACATAATACACAACGGAAGATGGCGTAAAATGAGATGGAAAGAGGGGAGAAGACACCTGTGGGCTACAAAAGAATCTGGATTACTATTCTATGTGGAACAAGCCATAAGAGAGTCTTAAAGACAAGAGGCCACACGTGCTACAACAGGGAACGCGTGTTCTCTGAGTCCCAAGCGCTGAGCCTTCGGCATCAACAAGCGCCAGAAAGCAGGAAGACGGACACTCGAACAAGGTTGGCGATGCCGAAGAGCCAAGACTCGAACACTGAGACTCAGGACCGGACTGCAGAATCAGGGGCGGGAGAGGAGCGTGCCCTCAGCTGATACAGGCGGGGAAGCAACCCACCCCCGGAGGCTTCCCCACTGCTCCAGACAGAGCGACAGAGGAGGGCCGGGCGCGGTGGCCAAGCAAGAAAGGAAAGGGAAAGGGGAGGGGAAGAGAGGAGGCTCGCCTCTCGGATGTCCTGCTCGGCGGCCAAAAAACCCTGCAGCTCCACGAAGATCTCGCTCACAGACATGGCGCCGGCTGCACAACAATCGATCAGCGCGGCGAGGGTGGCCGCCGAAAAGCGTTTCAGAGCCCACCAGCGCAGTCACTCGCAACGCCAGTCGCCGCGTCGCCGCCGCCGCCGCCGCGTCCACCCGGCCCTACGCTGCGGACGTCGCCGGGGTCCTCCGAGGTCCGCGGCGCGCAGGATTGCCGGGCTGCCCGCTGCGCTGCCTGATGCGCCGCCGGCCGCGTCAGGAGCCCAGGCGCGCGCCCAGGGGGCGGGGCGGGAAGGGCTGGGCGNAAAATGCAAGTGCAGAAAAACAGTGTAGTCTTCGTGCGGAAACAGGACAAACCATGCATTCGTATTTGCCAAGAATACACGGGAACTAAAGATGTGGGGGGACCGTGAGAGTAGGAGATGGATTGCGGGCGAAAAATGTTAACGTCTTCTCTGTATGACTGAATAACCTATTTAAATTATATGGATTTTTAAAGCGTGTATGGCGGGAAGTTCCTCTCCCACTCAACTAACACCTCCTTATCCCAACTTCCTTGAGGCAAGCGCCTTAAGGATTTCTTGTCCTTGCAGAGTTATTCCATACATCTGCTGTACAGATAGAAATGTGTGTGAATGCGTTGCGTCAACCTGAAAATAAAAAGACGCTATGAGAACCAAACAAGTGTTTGAGATCGAAGAATTGCAATTCGGTGAGCACAGACTCAAGCAATAATCAAGGAAGTGTCCCGCCTGCAGGGTGAAAGCAGGGGAAGTGGGGGGTAGGCGGGGAGAACCACATGACTGATAAAAGGGGGAAAAAAAGTTAATTTATACTAACAGGTTAAGGGCTAATACGTTTTGGGTTACACTGTGATCACTGGTCTACTGTTGACACACGAAGCGATTCTTGGTATACATTAGTTAACTATGACGCTTTCAGAAAGTCCATAACCAAGAGTCTTATGATTGGGAAGCCGGTGGTCCCGTTGATTTTAGGAGCAATTGCGTGTGAAACAATTACTTCTGACCAGTCCCATTGTTCAGTTCAGGGGTTAATTAGCTATTTGTTACAGAACTGGAAATGGAGCTTTTCTCGAAAAAGAGTCATGTCTAGAAATTATACGTTTTATATATAATTATATCTAATTGACAGTAGGATGCACTCTCCAAATGACTTAAAATGATTACTTATTTCAACTAGATGAAAGTTGTTTGCTTTGTGTGCGACATTATTCTAAAACTTACATGAAAGACATTGTAACTGCATTATACTTTTGTGAAGTGGATATTAGTGTTGTTATAAATGAAATAACTATAGTAACAGATTAATTGACTTGCCTAAGGTGGTATGCAGCTAGTAAATGTTGAAGTTGGAATCCAAATGATTTGTCTTAATTTCTATGCTATTTATCATCTCTATACCATTTAACAATAATATTTGCAAGAGGCTTCAATTGCCTTATCTAACTTGACCCCTACAACCTTAAAATGTGACAGGCTGGAAAAGCTGTCCTAACAACTTGCTCAAGCTCAAGATACTTATTTTATTTTATTTTATACTTTTGCTTGTGTTCCTCTGACATCTGTACCATTCTGTGGTGTAACATAAGCAGTAGAATCTCCTAATTCACAAAAAAGGATGAAAATAGGAACAGGAGCTCGTTTTTATGTAGACTTGGTACTTGCCAAGCATGTTCTTAGCATCACTTTCTGTGTATTGACTAACTTCATATAAATCCAAAATCATTTTTCAAATCCTGCGACATTTCTCTCTATTCCCACTCAAAATAAAGATTGTGAGTTTTAAGCTCTAGCAGACATAAGAATCTGCCAAATCACTGTTTTCCTAGAAATCTAAGTGGTTTAAGCATCCCCTAAGAGTATCTTTTCTCGTTTGTCAGATCAGAATTCATTAACACCTATGCTGGGAGCTGTTTCTGAACTCACTAGTTGAGAAAAGCTCCTTGTGAGTTTAAGGTAAGTTTGCACAGACTCTTAGTGTCAGATGGTGACTGATACCCACCCCCACTCAATTGTTTCTGCTTGAGCACCTACCCCCCAAGGCACCTTGTTGATTTTTTGGGAGTGACTCATTCTGGCCTTGACATGCTGATTGCACCTTGTGAAGGAACTTACTGTAGGAACTTCTTCTTTTGTGGTTATGGGAGCACTATTGCATTCCTGAAAAACCTGTTTTTCTTAATACTTCCCATTAAGCGATAAACAGTCTATTGACCCCTGCTCACAAAGAACTAACTTTTGCCTTTACTATGCTAAAAACATCCTGTTTATATTTGAATGCCACTTGTGAGCTGTTCCCCATACACCTATGCGTATCAATGTTCTGGAAAGTTTCTACTGCTCAAAACATTTATCATCAGAATGCCACTTTTGTGCTGTCCCCCAAACACTAAATCATAAAGTTGAGTCTCAGACAGTGCAGAGATGCCTGGCTGGTGACCAGAAAGAATCTCGCAGCTCTCTCATCCCTCTCTTGCCGACACCGTCCATCCTTCAGGGACCCCTGCACCTGCTGGAGCGGGACTCCGTCACACCTATCTCTAAAAGTCTGGAGAACTATAAATGTGCACAGGACTACTTTCCGTCCCTATGAATTTGACACTTCTAAGTACCTCAGAGAAGTGGAACCATATGGTATTTGTCTTTTTGTAACTGGCTTATTACACTTAGGGTAATGACTCCAAAGTTCATCTATGTTGCACCATGTGTCAGAATTTCATTCCTTCTTAAGGCTGAATAGTATTCTGTTTCATGTGTATACCACATTTTATTTATCCATTCATCCCTTCAGTGGAAATTTAGGCTGTTTTTCCACCTTTTGGCTATTGTGAATAATGCTGTGATGAACATAGCTATGCAAATATCACTTGAAGTTCCTGCTTTCAATGGTTTGAGGTATACAATGTTCACCTTATAAATAAGAGTGACAGATATCATACCAGGAAAAGATAGGTTTGTTGGGGAATGACAGAGAATTGCAATTCAGATCAAACTGTGGAAAAACTATAGCCACGTCGGGGGAACAAAAGAGAGGGATACTTTTGCAGAAATGAAGGACGGTGGGAAATTGGGAGGCTGTCTCCCTCTCTCTGCCCCTCTCTCTTTCTCTCTCTCTCTCTAAATAAATAAATAAATAAACATTTTTAAAAACTACGATTAATACAAGCTGGAAAGAGCGAAACGATGGGGACCACAGGCCCCAGGACCCCATGATTCATCCCCATACTGAAATTAAAGAACGGATCCTGGGACGGAGGAGGGGATGGTGAGTCAACCCAACTTTCACAGGGAGGCTGGACCTCTGGCCACCCCCACAACCCACTCTTCCCACCCCTAATCCCCGGGTGTCTACCCGGCTTCACCCAGGTGACTGCCACACACGGGGGCTGAATGTGGAGCCGTGTGTGACCTTAAACCTGGCACAGGGCAGGACATGGCAGAAGTGACAGCCATTCCCTCCCGTACAGAGGAGGAAAATTCCCCTCACAGCTTCAGGTCATGCGCTACCGAATTTTTAGTTTGTTGGGTGACACTGAGGCTGCCCTGTTGAGGCTAGTGACACAGCCTGTTGAGGCTAGAAAAAGCCTCTCCTTCTCTTTCCCCCCAGAATTGTCCCTTTCAGCCCATTCCCGCAGGCCCATGACCAGCAGGGAGCAGCTGGGTGGGGCTGAGCAGGCTGACTCAATAGCTGGCCCACTATCCAGGTGGGCATGTTGGGTGACCCCAAGGGCAGAGTGGCGGGAAGGGGAGGGGAGTCAGGGCTACGTGGGTACCTCCCGGGGCTCCCTCCCAGTGCCCGCCGTGTCTCTTCCCCTACCGCCCTCGGGGCCTCCCCACAAGCCCCCTCCTTCTAAGGCCCAGCTCCCGGGCCTTACCACGCTGGGCTCTGGCCCATAGGTGGGGACAGTGGCTGCACAGGAATGACATGCCACCACTCCATCCCAACAAGGGGATGGCATCGGAGGTCAGTGGGGGAAAAGGGAGACACACACAGTGAGCACACACTCACTCGTCCACGGAGGGGCGTGTGGAAGTGTCTGGAGGCCTTTGGGTTGTCACAATGAATACGGGTGCCACTGGCATTGAGTGCTGGGGGGCGGGGGCCAAGGCACTGTATTCAGGATCAATCATCTCTGTGAGGACCACCCCTCCCCCCGCCACTGCGCAAAGCATCAGACTCCCCGCCTCTGTGTGCAAAGCAGAAAGGACAAGAGGGAGGAAGTGAAGGAAGGAAGGACAAGCATCTGTGGGTCTAGTCTGTCGCTGGCCATGAGGCAGGCCAGCTGCTAGTCTGATCATTAGTAGTGTCCCTACTACTGGGGCCCCTGGGTGGCTCAGTCGGTGAAGTGTCCGACTTCGGCTCAGGCCATGATCTCAGGGTTCATAAGTTCAAGCCCCATGTCGGGGCTTGTAAATTCCTTTGAAATAAAATCTTTAAAAACAAAATAGAACCAAGGAAACTTGAAGATCTAAATGGCTTCATTAAATGTTTCATGAAGAGGGCAGCATCCTGTACCAAATAGAAAGGAGCTCCATGGAGCTGCAGAAAAGGATTTTAAAGGCAGAGAGGAAAGAGAGAGGAATTTCAGCAAATAATGTATTGTCACTTGTCAGCCTCCCAAGGCAAATGGAAGGGATCTATCAGAATGACCTCCAGCTTGGCAGATTAAAGTTTACATGGGGAGTGAACTACAGTCCAGTTAGGTATTAAGTCTTTGTTTACTGACGTGGGTCCTTAACATAAGTGACTTGCGTTTGGGGCTAGTCATTTTCTTTTTAACATCTGCAGTCCACTGTCTACCCTTACTAGAGTCGTATTGATGAGGGACCACGGGGCAGGCTGAGGGAAGGTACAGGCTAACAGCGCCCCCCAGCCAGGTGGGATATGTGTCACATTCCTCGGACACTCCTGGCTGCTCGATAACAGGGGAAAGGAAAGAAAGCAGATGGTTGGCTGATAGAGATCACAGTCATGCAGGACAGGAGTCTCCTTCAGCTTATGGATAACTCAGTAAACTGCAAGAAAAAGGCAATTTCATATAGTCTAATCTCCATTTCCTGGAGCCATTACATCATCCTCATCAAGATGTACAGGGGTTTAAGTGCCTGCCGTGGAGATGTGGGAAACAAAGGCAAATGAAAAATTAATTTCCCTTACTGCCTACAACCCAGAGACAAGTCCTTGAAACAGGCAGAGTGACCTCCCTCTAGGTGCTCAGCTGCCACGATGATGACACTTTGCTGGGGGCAAAATGGAATCTTGGTTTAAAATTATCTTGACCCCCCAGGATCCTGTAAATGTACTTTAACATATAAAAATTCCTTTGGAAACTTCCTTTATCTCTACCCCCCCCCCAAGATATACGCTGGCAATCATACTCCAAGCTTATGGCCCCCTGATATACACCCAAAGTGTCTCATGACTGAGGTTTTACTAAAGGTAATACATGACGTTTTTCTAACAGTACCTGGCCTCTCAAGGTCCTGGAAACCTTGCTTCCAAAATTCCTTAGAGACTTACGCTGTCCCTAATCCCCTCCCAACCTGAGGGTATATAATCAGTTACCCGTCACACACCAGGGCAGCTCTTTCTGCCCATGGGTCCTGTCCCCAGTGCTTTAATACAATCACCTTTTTCTCTTCAAGAATTCTTTCTCGGCCGTCAGCTCCGAAACCCTGTCACCCCAAATCCCATCAGTATAGTTACTGACCAGAGTGAGCCCTCTCCTTGGTGAGTTATAGAGACTGCACCAGATAGTTGCCTCACAAGGTCACTTTACTTGTACAAACCAGGAGATTTTGGGGGAATAACTTCTAAAGCCTTGACTCTCTAAGCAAGGAGAAGCAGGCCCCTTTTATTAGGCCTTAGCATGAATATTCAGAGGGGGATTTCACCATTGTAATGAGGTTGAGGCACTTTCTGATTCATCTGTACCCACATTAGGCTCAAATGTTACTTTTTCTGTTCCAGCAGTTCCTTAGTTAGTTTCCAAAAAGTAAGATTGATAGGCAGAAGCTTCTAGGAGTTTCTGGAGTTCAGGAGGTCAGTCCTGAGTTCAAGAGGTTAGGCCGGTGACAGTGTTTACAAGGTACAAACAGTCACGGCTTTGCTTAAAACCCTCATATAGCCTTGTATTTACAATAAAAGCCAAGCTTTAAGCCCTTGGAGCTCCAGACTGCTCCTCATCCCTCACTGGCTGAACTCTAGCCACTGGGTTGTTCTTTGTTACCAGCCCTAAGGACACATGGGGTCCCCCCTACTTGCACAATGAGCTTCCAGATCTTCACATGAAGGCAACTGACAGCCTTAAAGGCTCTATTCATATGCCACCCACTCCAGGAGACCCTCCTTGGTCGCCCAGTATGCCTCTACCCTGTGCAGCTCTGATGTCTCTCATTGCACCAAGCCCACCGCAAACATTACTTTGCCCCCCCACCCCCAATCTCTAAGTTCCCTAAGGGCAGCAGCACGAGGACATACTAAGGGCTCAAAAACTGAGCGTAAGAAAGAAAATAGAATTGGGGCGCCTGGGTGGCTTAGTCGGTTAAGCGTCCGACTTTCGCTTAGGTCATGATCTCGCGGTTCGTGGGTTCGAGACCCGCGTCGGGCTCTGTGCTGACTGCCAGCTCAGAGCCTGGAGCCTGTTTCAGTCTGTGACTCCCTCTCTCTCTGACCCTCCCTGCTCGCGCTGTCTCTCTCTCTCTCTCTCTCTCTCTCCTAGAAATAAATAAAAAAAACATTAAAAAAAATTAAAAAAAAAAAAGAAAGAAAATAGAATTAAAGAAAGGTCAGCAAGACCTCGAGGGCATGGATGTTGCCAGGGGCTTTATTTTTAAACCTGATTGATTGGCCGCAACGTAGACAGAAAGGAACAAGTAAGTTACCTTAAGCCGTTTTAGACAGGTGGCCGGATCGAGGGCAAAGCCAAGAGGGGCCGGCCAGCAGTGGGCGCTCGTGTTCGCTCGGGCCTCTCCCGGGCTCCGCCCCGTCCAGCGCTTTAAGCCCCGTCCCCCGTGCCTCGCCGCGCAGGTCTCCTGCCCCCACTTCCGCTTCGGAGGACGTGAGGGCTCGGCGTTTCCGGGGGAGCCGCGTGGAGCTCTTCGGCTGGGACGTTGTCGCCATGGCGGTCTTCGCGGGCCCGGCTAAGCCGTTCCTGTCGCTGAACACACAGGAAGAGGCCAAGTTTCAGAAGGAGGTGGCGCAGGCTCGCCGGCGGGCAACCCAGGTGAGCAGCCACCGCGGGCGGGACTGAGAGGGGAGGGGGCAGACCAGGGCTGGGGGCCCTCGGGACAGCTGTGCGGTTCCCTGTCCCCGCGCGCCTCGCGTCCCTCGCGCTAGCGCCTCCCGGGGTGGGCCGCCGGCCGTACGAGCCTGGAGGCCAAGGTCTCCCCGAGACCAGGAGAGGTATGCCGATCGAGAAAGGGAGTTTGACCGCGTAGGCCTTAGCGGCCTCCTCTGCAAGTACGGGGGAGGCCGCTGGGGTGATGCCAGAGAGCCGGCTGTTGGGAATGGAATCAACCCCAGATCAGAGCTGTCACGCCTCCGCCCTGCACCCCGAATTTGAGAAGCTTGTTTGCACAGTGGGTGATTTTGGAGTTCTTAAAAGACACTGTTGGCCAAGTTTCATTGGCTGACTAGTAGGGCCTGTGACATGAGGTTGTATTTGCCATGTTTTTTAGAATAAAACACGCTTTGGAGTAATTGGAAGTTCTTGGCTATTAAAAGGAAAGGGCGTGACTGAGGTGCCGAAAGGTTGGTCGGGATTTTGAGGATCAGTGTCTCGAAATTGTTCAGTTAGGTGGATGTGAGTATTCAGTTAAGTGGATGTGAGTAAACGGTGATCAGCAGGCAAAGTTAAGGGGTGGAGTTCGGCCAGGAGATTTAAAAGGATGTGTTCAAATACTGCTTATCCATCAGTTCGGTGTGTAGGAGCCTAAAACTGTCTACCACCCGACTGGTGTTCTCTAGGGGAGGTAGATGTTAAACCCCGAAATTTTTAGTTATTACTGTGTCATTGGAAATGCAGGGCAGGTTTTTTATCTTTTTTATTATTTTTTATGTTTGTTTATTATTGAGACAGAAACAGTATGAGTGGGGGAGGGGCAGAGAGAGGAGACACAGAATCAGAAGCAGGCTTTGGGCTCTGTGCTGTCAGATAGGGGACTGGAACCCACCAACTGTTGAGAGCATGACCTGACATTTAACCAACTGAGCCACTCAGGCTCCCCAGTTTTTGATCTTTTGTCATGGACTCAGAGCTAAGAGTTTTGAAGTTGTGTTGCGATGTGATTTTTTAAATTAAAAGTTTTGTTTACCTGGTCTTTATGTCTTCAGCGACAGGAGAAAGAAAAACTTACTCCTGGAGTGATCTATGTGGGTCACTTACCTCCAGCACTTTACGAGACCCAGATCCGAGCATATTTCTCCCAGTTTGGCACTGTTACGAGATTCAGACTGTCCCGGAGTAAACGGGTAAGATTAGATTGTTTTCGTTGTTACGTGTTTGTAAGTTTTGACACTTTACAAATGCATGTCGATAAATCAAATCGTTGTTTATCACAGTTCATTTCAAAAAGGAGAGGGTAAGATTTAAAACCTGAAACAGTCAAAAGAGCAAAATCAGTGTTACTGCAAATGTTTACTATTTTTTAAAAATTGTTCCAAATCCTCAATTTGAATTGATAATCCTGATAAATGAATCATATTTACTCTGTACCTACTAAGCCAGGTGCACATGAACCTCAGTTTGAGGAGCAACTCTGAGTATCTTTATTACTTATTTTTTAATGTTTATTTTTGAAAGAGAGAGTCAGAGCACGTGTGGGGGAGGGACAGAGAGGAAGACAGGATGTGATGTGGGGCTTGAACTCACAAACCATGAGATTATGACCTGAGTCAAAGTCGGACACTCAAACGACTGAGCCACCCAGGTGCCTCAGGTATGAATATCTTGTATAGCAAAGGTTTGTATACGAGTAGTTAAGTATAAGGACACAGAAGCCAGACCACCTAGGTTTGAGCCCTGGCTGTACAGGTCACTAATTGTATGACCTTGGACCAATTAGGTAATTTCTCCATGCTTCAGTTTTCTTGTCTGTAAAATGTGAATAAAATAGCATCCACCTCCTAGGAGAATATAAGCAAAAATTAAACAAGGTAATGGAAGTAAAGTTTCAGAACAATGGCTGATACCCACAGTAAATCCTTTATAAATGTTACTGGTATACTGTACCTCCTTTCTAGTAAAGAAAAAGTTTATATGGTGTGTTTTCCTAATACAGGAGTGGCCACTGTTTTTCCTTCCCTGCACACATCCACTTTGGGTTGTACCTATAGACCTCTCACTGTTGGAATCTGTTTTTATCAAATGTCATCTTGATCTCATACTTGTTTCAGATCTTTGTTCTTTAAGAAATAAATCATAGGGACGCCTGGGTGGCTCAGTTGGTTAACCATCAGACTTCAGCTCAGGTCATGATCTCATGGTTCATGGGTTCGAGCCCCGCGTCAGGCTCTGTGCTGACAGCTAGCTCAGAGCCTGGGGCCTTCTTCAGATTCTGTGTCTCTCATCCTGCCTCGTGCGCATGCGCGCTCTCTCTCTCTCTGTCTCTCTCAAAAATAAACAAACATCAAAAAAAAGAAAAAGAGTCACATACTCTACCGACTGAGCCAGCCAGGTGTCCCTGGCTTTGTTTTCTTATTTATTTGTTTTAGACACTTGATGTGTATTTTTGAATCACCTTTCAGAAGGTTGATGTCTGTTTACAGTGTGGTACAGTAAGTTAGATTTCAGCGTGTGTCTTTCACTCCCTCAACTTCCCCCCCTGCTAAGAGTAGGGATTATAGGGGGCGCCTGGGTGGCTCAGTTAGTTAAGCGTCCAGTTCTTCATCTCGGCTCATGTCATGATCTCTCAGTTTGTGGGATCGAGCCCCATATAGGGCTCTGGCCTGATGGTGTGAAGTCAGCTTGGGATTCTCTCTCTGCCCCTCCGTGCTTCCACCCACCAACCCTCCCTCCCCCCTCAAATAAATAAACAAACTTAAAAAAAAAAAAAAAGGTGGGATTATAAAGGATTTTCCCACATCCAAGGTTTTGTTATGATCATGTTGCAGCAGGGGGCACCCCCACAGTTGTAGTTAGGGGTGCCCACTGGTGCTACACATGAGCCTCCTGCTCATCAGGTGGTTTCCTGTTTCCTTAATTGCATCACCGGTTTTGATCCGGATCCAGAGATATGTGTAATGCAGAATTGGGAAACGGTCCTAGTTATTGTTACTAATCTAACTGTAAGGGAACAAAGATTTCCTGTCTCCTGTACTCCTAGGTTCTCTGGCCGGGACCCTTTAAATTTATGTGCTGCTTTTGGGCAGATGGAGGACAACAGAGGGACTTTTTGTTACTCACTGCTTCCCAGTTGCCTTCAGCTCAGAATACTTATAGAGTATTCTCTGAATACTTCAGAGTAGCGCGATTGTGGGTGGCGTGCTCTGCCACTCTAAAGAACGTTCCAGTGCCGGACAGACCCCCTGTGGAGCACTTATGGATTATTTCTTCGTAGCAACCCTTTGAGAGTGGTTATTCTTTCCCCATTTAACAGAATGAGACACTGAGGCTTAACATTACTTGCCTAACCATCACAGCCAGGATCCAAACTTGGGCATTTGGACTCTAGAACCCAGGCTCTTGTTATTAAGACAAGTGAGAAATGCACTTTATGTTGTGCGGAGGGCAGGAACCCACGACGTGCATTTCAGAAGGCGCTGGCGGCATCCCTTTACCATCAGTTGCAAAGACAATCAGTCGCTGGAAAACGTGAAAAGCAGCACAGTGTTTATTTATTTGTGGAGCCCAACACAGGGCTTGAACTCACAACCTTGATATCAAGACCTGAACTCAAGTCGAGTCAGGTGCCAGCAGAGCCACCTAGATTCCCCGAAAATGAACACAGAATTTTATTGGTCAGCTTGATGACACTGAGGAGTGGGTGTCTTCCCAGTTCTTATCTACAAAATGAAAATTACATTACCTGCTTTCTTTGTGAAGCACCATAGTATCTGCTGAGCATTGTTTTGGGTTTTGTTTTGGGCTTTTAAATGTTTATTTGGGGTGACCAACTCTTGATTTCGGCTCAGGTCATGATCTCACAGTTCATGAGTGACAGTGCAGACCCTGCTTGGGATTCTGTCTCTGCCCTTTCCCCCTACCTTCAAAATAAATAAATAAATAAACTTAAAAAAAAAACTAAATATTTATTTATTTTAAGAGGTGAGAGAGAATCCCCAGCAGGCTCTGCGCTGTCAGTGCAGAGCATGAATCCACAAACCATGAGATCGTGACCTGAGCCGAAATCAAGAGTCAGATGCTTAACTGACTGAGCCACCCAGGTGCCCCTGTTTTGTTTTTTGTTTTGTTTTGTTTTAAGTAGGCTCCTCTCCCAGCATGGGGCTAGACCTCACGACCCTGAGACTCACGACTAGGAGCCCTGTGCTCTACAGACGGAGCCAGCCGGGCACCCCTCTGCTGGGCATTGTTAATATATGAATAAAGTGGCTACCAATGAAACCAGTAGTGAGTAAAGGACTGTCAGCTCTACTAGATTTCCTTTATATGGTAAATCCCAGTTGCAGTAGTAGTGTATTTATCACGTGACCAAAATCCCAGGTGTACCTCAGGGGTGCCTGGGTGGCTCAGTTAAGCGTCTGACTCTTGGTTTCAACTCAGGTCATGAGCTAATATTTCATGGATTCAAGCCTTGAGTTGGGCTTGGTGCTGAGAGTGTGGAGCCTGCTTAGGATTCTCTCTCTCTGCCCGTCCCGTTTGCTCACTCTCTCAAAATAAACAAACTTAAAAGAAAAATATTAAAAATCCCAGGAATGCGTCAAAATCAGGAACAACTCAAACCCCAGGAAAGCTCAAAATAGTTCAGACTATTTTGGATCTTTTCTTTTCCCGTAACAGTTCCCGCACTGGGCTTCGAAGTTAGAACGAAAGGTGTCGTCATGTTATTCAGTAATGGGGCTTACGTACATTATTTAAATTAATGGGATTTTAAGAGTTTCATGACATGTGAGCACTTGATGGCCTACTGTGGCGGCTGTTCCCTTGCAGACTGGAAACAGTAAAGGCTACGCGTTTGTGGAGTTCGCATCTGAAGATGTTGCCAAGATCGTTGCTGAAACCATGAACAACTACCTCTTTGGTGAAAGGCTCTTAAAGTGTAAGTGCTCCTCCTTTGCCTTCTGTGGGAATGCGACGAAAGTGCTCAAGTGCAGGATGCGAGTGCATTTTCTAGACCAATCCCCAGTTGGAATGTTAAAACCTGCTGGAGTGAGGGCTATGTTTGTGTTGAGCTGGAAGTGGAACAGGTGGCTTTAGGAGTGCGTTGGAAGAGCAGCCGCCCAGATCGCTCATGGGCTGTGGAAGGCTTCCCTGAGGAGGTGTCATTTAGGCGGAAACCTGAAGGTTAAATCGGAGCGAGCCAGGGAAGGGAACTGCCATTCCTGGCCTGATGGGACGGCAGCTGCAAAGCAAGAGGTGACGGGTGACACTCACCTGCCTATGAGGGAACAAGAGGAGAGCCGGAAGGTGAGAGGAGGTCAGGCTGTACGTCTGGGGGGTTGAATATGTCCTCAGCACAGGGGGAAGCCAGTAGTGGGTCCCAGATGGGGTAACGTTAAAGGCAAGAAATCACATGTGAGGTCGGTGTAAATGTGGTCGGCGGCAGCTCTTCCACGAGAGAAGGGGCGGGGGGGAGACGAGGCGGGACCGGGGCGGCCTGCAGAAAGGGGCTGCCGGCTTCACGCTCCCGGAGCACCCCGATGTGGTGCCTGAGGCCCCTGGAGGCAGAGTGAGTTTTGGCTCCTCTTCGCCGATGCTGGACTGTGTGACCATCCCAGGGGCGCGCGCCACACGCTCCCGTTCACGCAGTGTGACAGCTGCGCAGGTAGCGTCACTGTGTGAGAGAGTCCCAGTGACCTCATCGAGGTTGTGGACTCCTTCACGTATGAAGAGCATGGCTCTTGCCGGGAGGAAGTGGGCCAAAGAGGTGACCGGAAACATATCAGGGGCTACACGGGTAGGGTCAGTGCTATGCTGCATCTGACTCTGGAAGGTCACACGAAGGTTCTGCCCTGATAGGGGTTCGGATGGGGGATTAGCCGCGTTGTCTCTGAGTGGAAGTGGTGTGTTTTGGAGAAGAGCCAAGGACAGTGCTTGTAGGGAGCAGAGAAGTCGGAGGAGAAGGAAGTCATTGACAGGGTGTTAGTGAGCACAGCTGGCTTGGGCAGCTGGCCTCTGCCCTGCTGGGGAGTGCAGGGAGGCAGAGTTACTTCAACTGGCAGGCAAGGGACTTGGGGCAACTACCAACTCCCCACCTGTTGATGTTGATGCCAAGGGTTTGGGTTGGCCTTGGCATATGGTCCCCGGGGCTCCCATAGCCTGCACAGAGCCCTTAGGCAGAGAGATGGAGATAAGCGGTAAGCGGGTCGCGTCCTGGCGAGGTGCGCAGAGGAGGGGGCTGAGCGGGACCCCCTTTGCTACTGCATGTCACACAGTCCAGGACCCTGTTAGCTTTAGGAGTCCCAGGGACTGGATGCCGCCAAGACATGGCCTTACATGACTCACCTCGTTCACTTCCATGTCCCTGGTCCTGGAATGGTTCTTGGCCTTTAATAATCATTGTGGGCTGTGTGCCTTTCCTTTGGGCGCTCGCCGTGTTCTTTCCCTCTTGTTTGTGTAAATGGGAGACCCACCTTGATGGTGGTGTTGGGGGTGACGCCGGTGAAGACATTGAATCCTCTCCCTCCCATTTGGTTGGAAACATTTTTCTTTCTTCTTTTAAATCTAGGTCATTTTATACCACCCGAAAAAGTACACGAAGAACTTTTTAGAGAGTGGCACATTCCATTTAAAAAGCCATCCTTTCCAGCAGTGAAACGGTATAATCAGAATCGGACACTTCTTCAAAAACTACAGATGGAGGAGCGATTTAAAAAGAAAGAAAAATTACTTAGGAAGAGATTAGCAAAAAAAGGAATTAATTATGAATTCCCTTCACTGGTAAATATTCTTTCACAAAATGTTTTTTGTATTTTTCCTTCGGGGGGAAGGGGGGCTTGGTTCCTCATTAGTCACATCATGTTTATGGTTTTATACATAAAATGTCTAGCCCAGGGTCTAGGCTTTGCAACATTGCATTGTAGATTCTTTCTAGAAGTTTGTTAGGGCAGGTCCTATTATCTCCATTATACAAAAGAGGAAACTCTTGAAAGGGATTAGCTCAGTTGCAAAGTTCTTATGATCTGTTTTTAAGTTGCTGAAGTTAAAGCACTTTTTAACCAAAAACTATAATGCTTCTAGAAAACTTTTGAGGATGTCATTCAGAATGAGAGGTTTGGTTTATTGTACGCTGTCCGTAAGTACTGAGGCTATGAATCAACCATCTTTTTTATTGCCATTCTAATTTTGGAATTGGAAATACTCTTATCATGTAGATCTGAATTAACCAGTAAGCGTCAGTTCTGTGAATTCCATGAGCAGGGGGTGAAATACACAAGGCTACTCACATGAAAGTGAGTTAGCATGGATTTTCATCCAGTTGTTAGTTCCTTGCTTGTTGAATGAGGAGACCTGGTGGAATCTTTCTGCCTCCTTTTCACTGGAAGAAAGCTGTGTGACTTTTACTACAAAGCAAAAACACTGGTCATTAAGGTGTGGCCAGTATAGGTGAAGATCTTTTCTTTCTTGACTCAATTTGGAGGTTGTTTTGAGTCTTCCATGAATTCTCTGAGCTTATTTCCAAAAAGCTACATGGTTGGTAGATGGCATCCATTCCCAAGTTGATTAGGCCTTTTAACCTCGTCCAGCAACGAGAAGGTCAAGTTACCCCCCCACCCACACCCCCCAGCCTAGTTCCCGATGTTCACTTCTGGCTCGAGTCCTAAACATACACTTTTGCAGCAGGTGTTTTAAAAAAATCATGTCCCCTTTCCAGAGCCCTGGCACTCATGGGAACCATATGGAAGCGGGGACTGTGAAGCTGGGAAACAGGCACATGAGAAACACCTCTCCCGTAGCTGTTGCTGCTTTGTGCAAGAGCAGCCTGCTTCCTTGGCTAAGACAGGGCCTGCCTTTTTGCATTCTTCCAGTTCACATTTCTTTTATGTGTGTATATTTTTTAATTGTTTTGAGAGAGAGAGAGAGAGAGACAGACCCAAGCAGGCTCCACACTGTCAATGCAGAGCCCCAATGTGAGATCACATCCCAAGCCAATATCAGGAGTCAGACTTTTCACCACCTGAGCCACCTAGGCACCCCTCTGGTTCACGTTTCTGGTTCAGGTCTTTGGCCAGCTTCAGGTTTTGGCCCCACTTCAACCTCCACAGCTGGGCCCATTCCCTAGTGAGGGTCCCTCTTCCAGTTTTGCCTTAAGATCATGGGTTTTCCTTTTTAAATTGAAATGCCTTGTCATTTGGAGAGGATTTACTGATTATGTGTATAAGGATCTAATGGTAGGTTAAGCATGTAAGTGTAAATATGTGAGATTGCCAGTTCATTTCTTTATGTTTGTTTAAGGTTTTACAGAAAAAGAAAAAGAGAAATGCTTCAGCAGCTGATCTTCAGAAATCTACAAATAGCCAGGTAAAATTGTATTTATCCTGTTATGTGCCATGTAGAAGGGAAAGATAGGTGAGACCAGACTACTATTGCTGATAAATATGCAGGTTGATGAAATCTCTTAAAATTTATTGTAGGTCTTATCGAAGAAGAAGAAAAAGGCTTCATGCACTCCTAGCACTCCTGAGCAGACGGTGGATAGCCAGGTAAAATGGTCCTCCCTATTCTGGAAGTGGGGTATTCTGGAAATGATTTGAAGAGGGAAAGCAGGGGCACCTGGCTGGCTCAGTTGTGGAGCGTGTGACTCTTAATCTCAGGGTCGTGAGTTCTAGCCCCCATGTTGGTTGTAGAGATTACTTTAAAAAAATAAAAGAGGAAAGCAGTCCATGCTGCTGTCACCTTATAAAATTTCAAATTTAACCTTGTGATTGTTTTAGTAAATTCTCCCTGGGGATTTAGCAGATACGGTGAGCTTAGCAAAAGTTACTGGGAGTTTACTGCAGGGTTTACCTTTTCCCCAAAGTGACTGTGTCAGTAGGGAGAAACAAAGCCCCTGTCTTCACAAATGTGAGATGTGTTTCCTCCCTAATCCGCTGTGATGGAGCATATGCTGTTCCGGTTAATTGTGAGCTTCTGTACTAAGTTTGATGAGCGCCTAGGCTGTGTTATGTGCGCTGGAATCATCGGAAGGTGTAAACGGGGGAACTTGTAAAAATACAGGACCAGTGGGATGGGGGTGGGGAGGGTAACATCATTCCTAACGTCTTCCTTCATTTCTGTATCACAACCTTGGACGCGTTGACTCCAGGGCCCCACACCGGTTTGCACACCAACATTTTTGGAGAAGCGAAAATCTGAAGTGGCTAAAATGAATGTTGATGATAAAGATAACGAAGTAGTTTTCAAACAGCTTGTACCTGGCGCAAAAGAAGAAACACAAGGGACTCAAACACCTACGCCCTCCAGGAAAAAAAGACGAAGAAAAGGCAATCAGTGATCCTAAATGCCTTCTGGTTCTTCTGGAAAATGTGATTTATCGTGAGGGTTAATGGCGTTTGACTCTGTATGATGGAGCGCCCCCCCTGCCAGCGCTCTTGCAGGAGACCACCTGCTCTCTTGAGCCTGGAAAGCCGTCGGTCCCTGCTGAGGTGCACGGGCGCGGGTTCTGGCCTGCCGCGGCGCGGGGCTCACACTGCCTGTGCCCTGTCCCTGCTTGCCCTCGCACATTTTGTAGCTGTCTAGTCCCTCTTCCTGGTAGAACAGTCCCCATTTCCTGCAGCCTTTGTTGTTACCGTCAGATAAAGAAAATAAACTCTTGCTTGACCACCCACGCGGCTCTGTCCGACTGCCGGCTACCTGGGAGCGCTTGGTTACTCGGACGTGATCACTCTTACCAAGTTACGGCTTTGGCGGGCCAGCAAGCTTTAGTGACTGTCATTTTGTGTTTGTGTCATTGGTGTAGGGTTGTGTTTCAGGAGCCCGTGACCAGCAAATAAACTGTTTCTGCAGTTCGTGTGCAAGTGGGGTTTGGGTGTCTTTTTTTTTTTTAAGTGTTTATTTAAATCCCAGTGTGGTTCACGTACAGTGCTGAGTTAGCTTCAGGTTTGCAGCACAGTGACTCGCCACTTCACACATCACTTAGTGCCCGTCACCAATTTCACCCATCCCCCACTCTCCTCCCATCTGGTGACCATCAGTTCTTATAGTTAAGTGTCCGTTTCCGGGCGCCTGGGGGCTCAGTCGGCTCAGCCTCCAACTTTGGCTCAGGTACTGATCTCACGGCTTGTGAATTTGAGCCCCATGTCGGACTCTGTGCTGACAGCTCCGAAACTAGAACCTGAGAGTCTATTTCTTGGTTTGCCTTCTTTTCATTTTTTTCTCTTTGCTCATTTGTTTTGTTTCTTAAATTCCACATGTGAGTGAGTGGAATCATGGTATTTGTCTTGCTCTGGCTGACATTTTGCTTAACATTAGACCCTCACTCCACCCATGTTGTTGCAAATGGCAAGATTTTTTTCTTATGGCCGAGTCATATTCCACCATAAGGACTTGTGTGTCTTGAAGTGAACTAGATTTTCACCTTCTCAGCTATTTTAAAGTTTCTGACACTCTTGAAATTTGCTTTTGTTTAGCTAATCCAGATTTATTAAAAATGCCCATCGCCACCAAATATTTTTTTCATCCAATATTTGTTAAATCTTGAGTACTGAGATACTGGGCTCAGTGTTCTGATATAAAATGGAAATGAGAATTTGTTTCAAGTGCATACAAAGAACAGATCGTTACCTCTAGAATGATACCTGACCTAGAATATGTTCAGTATGTATTTGTTGAACAACGTAGGTAACAACTTCCCTTTTTGAATCATTTCTCAACTTTGTGGATCTGGATGTCTGATGTCCCCTTCTGGTAGGCTCCGGGGAAGCCTGTCCTTACAGGCTCACAGGTCTCCCTGAAGGACACATGCACTCAAACCCCCATGTGTACAAAGCAGGAGTTCAGTATTCCCCTCTTCCCAGTCTGCCGCCCATCCACCCCATTTAGGCATGGGACCATTCATCATCACTTAGTGTGTAAATTATTTCCTAAATGTGCCCTGGAGCTGGGAGGGGGCGATTCCATCTTCTGTCATGGCCATGGGTGTTTTGTGTCAGAACTAAAAATTCTGTGGTTATAAATACCTTCCTTTGGACTAGATTAGGGTCTTCAAGGAAATTAATCAAGCTGATGTGGTTTTGATTTTCGAATTTTGTAGTGAGAAAAACAGACTAGAATGGAAGTTTTCAGGCAGTGAAATAGGGAATTTTGCAGTGATGTGAAGCAAAGAAGAGGGTATGATTCAAAACTACCACCAGTATGACCATGACTGTAAACATGCATTTTTTTGAAGTGAGAAAATAAACATTTAAATAACGTGGAAGCGTAAGTATATGTTACTATTACATATAGTGAGTAAAAAGCTAAAGGAGAAAGAACCCATGTGCTAGTTTCCGTGAGGGTCAGACCACACAGCTGCCATAAAGCGGTGGCATGTGAGCAAGCAGCGGGACCGGGGCTTTCTGTGTGTCGTGGATAGTGGCTGTGGTGTGGTGTGGCCACGCCCGAGGCCGCCCGTCACTGCGTCCTAGAGCCGGACCCTGGCTGATGAGGGGCCGGAGATGGGAATTCGAGAGGCTGTACTGATAGGAACTCCAGGTCCTGCCGTCTACTGCAAAGGCTGCCTCTCGGTCAAGGACTGACCCAGGTCAGGGGACCCAGGGCAGCCGTCTTCCCATACAGTGACTGATGCAGACGCTACGGTCCTTTAGCCCGTGAGTGTCTGCGTGTGCATGTGTACGCACATAAAATTTTTTACACTTTAGGCAGAAATAGGCCTGGGGCCCAACCTGAACCATGCCGTGGGACACCCTGTGTGGGGGCCGACTATCCTGTGGGCCACGTCTGGTGCTACCTGTCGTGATTTACATCTTTCAATGTTTGAAAAATCAGTCACAGCAAATGAAAATTATATAAAATGCAAAGCTCAGTGTTCCTAAGTAAAGGTCTATTGGAACACAACCAATTATATAAAATGCAAAGCTCAGTGTTCCTAAGTAAAGGTCTACTGGAACACAACCATATATATTTTTTAAGTTTATTTATTTTGAGAGAGAAAGAACATGGACCCCCAAGCAGGGGAGGGGCAGACAGAAGGAGAGCCAGGGCCCAAGCCAGGCTCCGCACCATCAGTGCAGGGCTCAGTGCGGGGCTTGAACTCACGAACTGTGAGGTCATGACCTGAGCTGAGGAGAGTCCGAGGCTTCCCTGACTGCACCTCCCAGGTGCCCCTAGATAGTTCTTTTTGATCTAAAGAGGAAACGGAAGCCCAGAGAGGTTACGTATTGTGTCCAAAGATTGCATGCGAGGAGCAGAATAGTAATGCGGACTCAAGCCCTTCCAGGTCCCCTCCCACAGGATGAGTGTGAATGCTAGATTGTTAGTGGCAGTGGGGAAAAGGGAAAGGTGCAAAAGCCTTGCACCGACAAGGACTGCTGGCTTCCTGAAATGGAGGCAGGAATGGGGCACTGGCGCCGGCGCGGGAGGAGGCAAACCAGGCTCCGCGCTGGCGGGCCCAGCTTTAAACTGAAAGCAGCCCAACACTAGGTGGCAGTACCTCCCAGGCACTTTAACTCTACAGTCCTCTCCTCTCACCTAGAGCGGCTGACCAGAACGCAAGATTGTTAAAGGGATTTATACACTAATGTTCGCATTGTTTTTTTTTAAAGACCTCCCTGAGAAGCACACACGTCCACCATCACCACCACCGATTTCTAGACAACTGGAAGACACAAACTGCCACTATGAGTGACTCTTAAGCAACTGGATGATTGGTTATTGCATGAAAGTGCATGCAGTTCTGAATAAGCATAGCTTAGGGTAAATTGTGGGCAAATAGATTTTTATATGCATACTTTTTTATTTATATATTTTTAATGTTTATTTTATTTATTTTTGAGAGAGAGCATGAGCAGGGCAGGGGCAGAGAGAGAGAGAGAGAGAGAGAGAGAAACCCAAGCAAGCTCTACGCTGTCAGCACAGAGCCCAAGGCAGGGCTTGAACTCACAAACTGGGAGATCATGACCTGAGCCTAAATCAAGAGTTAAGGCTTAACTGACTGAGCCACCCAAGTGCCCCTCATACTTTCGATTTTGGAGAGAGGGAGCGCACGGAAGGGAGAGGGGCGGAGAGAAAGGGGGAGAATTTCAGGTAGTCTCCACACTCAGCACAGAGCCCGGTGCAGGGCCAGGCCATGACTCTAGGATCATGACTTGAGCCAAAATTTAAAGGCAGGTGCTCATTTAAAGGCAGGTGCTCAACCGACTGAGCCACCCAAGCACCCCACAGATGGTTTTATAATTTGCTGTCCCTTAATGTATATGAGAAATCGATGGCTCTATTTAAAAAGGAAATTTCATGCAAGAGAACTTTGCTTCACTCCCGTAATCACTGTAGACGCGATTTTTAGCCCATGGCATTCAGTGTTTCCTATTTTCTACCCTCTGTGCTCATTTAGGCTTTATTTTTTGTTCGTGAGGCCTGAATTAGAAGCATGAAGTAAACACTGGGCTTAGAATGTGGGGCATTTTTCTACTTCAATTAGTAAATCCCAGCATTTCGGATTATTTTTTTCAAGGTATATCTAAGTCCTATATTTCTGGCCCTTTTCGTCTTTTTAACAAACAAAAACAAAAACCCAAAACTGTTTAGGAAGTCGGGGCCTCAGGTAGGTCAGGAGCTAAATCCCATTGATCCAATTAGAGAATGTTTCACATGCCTACCTACCAATCCCTCCTGGTTCAGGACCCAGTGTGTTTCTTAATTAAATTGCTTACCAAGAACCTTGGTGGCCTGCTCTGCTATTTGTGTTAACAGAAAGAAGGAAATGAGTTTGCAGCAGTATTATGGAAGTTACTTTTCTGTTCTGATAAGTGGCCAATTTTAGAATCTCCCCTGTTATAAATAAATCCCGGCAGCTCCAGGATGCCCAGGAAAAGAAATTCAGACACTTGATACTTGCCAAACATAGTTTCCGCAGCAAATGTGCTGTGAGTAAGGCTGTTGTCCGGCCCCTCATTCACATGTCCCTCTGGGATCAGTGTTCCAGAGAGAAATGCTCGTAATGTTGGGCTTGGGGAAGCAGGACCTTTGCAAGAAGAACCAAGGAATCATCCTAATTATCCTTCTAAAAGAGAAACTATTCCGATGTTTTTTCGGCAGTGATAGAAGATAATCCCTGGCAAGTTTTTTTTTCCTCTGAAGGAATGTGTCAGTTTCTTCTATTTCTGCTTTGACACTTAACTTGATGACAAATATTGTGGTGTTGTTTTCTAATTAGCTTTTTAAAGACATATATCACTGCCAGTACATGCCTGGTCTAATAAAAAATGCAAACAAGTAGCTTAGTAAGTGCAAATTTGGTATCTGTTTCTGACCTTGCAAATATGTACTTAGCCAGTTATCTGATTTGATGTTAACACAGAAGCAGCCATAGAGGGGCACTGATTGCTCTGCCAGCCCATTAGTGATGATCTTCTGGTGACCTTTTCCTTTTAGTTTTTCAATTTAATTGATTACCTGAAGAAGTAATATCCAAAAAGATACAAAAACTCAAAATTATCCCAACAATTACTGACTACAGACAGTCAGTCTATATCCTTGCCTGCATAGCTGCCCACTGGTCGGTTGGGTGTCTGACTTCAGCCCAGGTCATGATCTCACAGTTGATGGGTTTGAGCCCCGCATTGGGCTCTGTGCTGACAACTCAGACCCTGGAGCCTGCTTTGGATTCTGTGTGTGTCTCTCTCTGTCTTTGCCCCTCCTCCACTCGTGCTCTGTTTCTGTCTCTCAAAAATAAATTTAAAAATGTTAAAAAATNGGCCGCTATACCGAGAAGGGCCTGAAGACACACAGGAGGAAGCTGATGCTATCGTAATAATCCTGTGGCCATCCCTGGTGGTTGGACCAGGGTGGGAGCAGCTCAAAGCAGGCAAAAAGCTCTCCCCTAGGGATATGATCTGAAGGTGGCCAACAGGGTCTGCTGCTAATTTTGATTTGGATATGAGGCAAATGGAAAGGAGGCAGGTTTGGCACCAAGGATTTTGACCGAGGCCCCTGGAAGAACAGAGAGGCATTAACAGAGATGAAGAAAACGAAGGAGGTGGGGCTCAGGAGTTATATGTGGGCCATGATGCACTGGACGTGCCTAGTAGACGGCCAGGTGGAGATCCAAGTCTGAAGTGCAGAGGAGAGTTCTAGTTGGAGATAGAAATGCAGGCTACAGGCCTGAGACTAAATGGGCTTTCACAGGAGCAAGTGCCTTGGACCATTCGGTGGTTAGTGATCTGGGCAGCAGGCAGGAAGCAGCAGGAGGAGGAGAAATAGAGAGGTAGAAGGAAACCAGAGCAAAGGGGTCCCCGGGGTCAAGAGCAAAGAGTGTTATCAGGGAGAGAGGGTGATCATCTGGGTCCCATGCTGCTGGACATGTCAAGTAAGTTGAAGCCCAGGTCAGACCATTGGCTTTAGCACCATGACAGTGACCTTACCAAAGGACTTCTAAGCTCATTTCTAGTCCTGAGATTCTATAAATACCCTTTTAGTTTATGCAAGTTCTTATATTTGGAATTAAACAATTAAATAATGAAGGAAGAGTCCAATCAGGCTAAAGCGGTCCCCTCATCAGAGGTAATGCGACACCTCCCATATGGCAGAGCCAAGTGTAGGAAGCCTGAATCTTCCACCTGTTCTCCGTGCTTATTTGTTCTGGGGACATTAACTCTGCTTAGAGCCTGGCTTTAAGATCGGAGTCAAGATTCAAACTCCGTTTAGCCTAGTTTCGTCTTTCTCCTCATTACCTTTTTGTTTCTTTGTAGAGCAAGATGTTTCCAGCACTAAAACTTGTGGAAATGACAAACCAGTTCCTTCTTCATCTTTCGCTCTGCTTTACAAAAATTTGACAGTGTCCTATAGGATGTTCTTTTGATTTTTCTCCACATATTTTTGTGCTGTTGATTGGCCTGAAGGCGTCATTCCTCTAATTCTGTATTTGAGGCATTCATGGACAGGTTAAGAAAGAGGGTCTATTTGGAGAGAACAAGGCAACAAGGACCCCGACTCCTAGAAGACCATAAATTTGTTGTTGATTTTTAGAGAGTCTGTCTCACACTTCTGTGATATTCAGCATCCAAACCTGTGTAGCCTATAGGGTTTCTCCTGTTTCAGTCCTCGGCCTGCTCTTCACCGTGCATCCTCCATCCATCCTTGGCCCCATCCTCCTTACTCTTTCCTGGGGAGATCTCTACATGCCATGAACTTGACCACAGACCATCAATGGTGTATCAGAGTTTAATCGGAGTGTTTTCTTTCTTTTTTTTTTTTAATTTTAAATGTTTTTTATTTTTTTGTGGGAGAGAGAGAGAGAGAGAGGGCATGAGCAGGGGAGGGTCAGAGAGAGAGGGAGACACAGAATCTGAAGCAGGCTCCAGACTCTGAGCTGGCTGTCAGCACAGAGCCCTATGTGGGGCTCGAACCCACGAACTGTGAGATCATGACCTGAGCTGAAGTTGGTGCTCAACTGACTGAGCCACCCAGGCACCCCTTTCTTTTCTTTTTTTTTTTAAATTTTCAATGTTTATTTATTTTTGAGAGACAGACTGCAAATGGGGGAGGAGCAGAGAGGAAGACACAGAATCTGAAGCAGGCTTTAGGCTCTGAGCTTTCAGCACAGAGCCCGACACGAACCCACAAACTGCGAGATCATGACCTGAGCTGAAGTCACTCAACAGACTGAGACACCCAGGCACCCTTCTTTTTTTATTTTTTTAACATTTATTAATTTGTGGGGCGCCTGGGTGGCTTAGTCGGTTAAGCGTCCGACTTTCGCTTAGGTCATGATCTCGCGGTTCGTGGGTTCGAGCCCTGCGTCGGGCTCTGTGCTGACTGCCAGCTCAGAGCCTGGAGCCTATTTCAGAGCCTGTGACTCCCTCTCTCTCTGACCCTCCCCTGCTCACGCTGTCTCTCTCTCTCTCCTAGAAATAAATAAAAAACATAAAAAAAAAAATTATTAATTTGTTTTGAGAGAGACAGAGAGACAGAGACAGAGAGAAGGAGCAGGGACAGAGAGAGAGAATCCCAAGCAGGCTCCACACCCCTTGCTGAGACCAATGCAGGCTCAAGTCATGATCCTCATGACCTAAGCCAAAATCAAGAGTCAGATACTTAACCCACTGAGCCATCCAGGCGCCCCCAGAGTGTTTTCTTTCTTAACAGCACATAAAATAATGGGAGTGTCTTACAATCCATAGGTGTCTCAGGTTCGAAGATCCATGATACTGGATCCATGACACTGGCCACGTGCCAACTCTGCCTGCTAAGCACCCGTGCTGCTGCCGGGGCCCCTTCCGTGTGCCCCCGGTCCCCAGCACGCCATTTTCCCCCAGCAGCATCAGCTACTTACCACGTTCTCGTTTCCTGTTTGTACAATGGAAATCTTTGGTAGTAACTCATCTTTCCCATCTGGAAATGGCACTTTGTAAACTAAAGGCATTGACTTTTGTTTCTTTTCTTACTGGATTAATTCCTTTCCTTCCCAGGAAATATGATTAACATGCACTACACAGAGCCAGGGCCCCAGTGGGGACAGGAGACCTGGGGAGGAAGTCAGCGATCGAGGTGTTCCCCTGGCTATTCAGGGACTCACTGGTTGCCGTGGTCCAGCCGAGCCTGGATGTTTGGATCAGGGAAAGGAGGCACCACCGAGTTAGCCAATCTCTGAGGTCCTTCTTGCCTAGCTTCTAGACTTCTTCATTTGGATCCGTCAGAAATCCCCACAGGAGGAGGAGTTCTCAGCTAGCCCTGCCTGCCCCGGTGAGGGGGGCTCTGAGACCACACAGGCCTCCTGTTGGGTGCAGAGCAGAGCCTCACGTCACCCCCTCCACCACCCGGGTCCCCCCAGTTACAGATCAGTGCCCAAGATGCAGGAAGCTACTCTGAGGTCCGCGTCCTGGGAGCATTAACTGCAAGGAGCTGAGGGCCGCGCCTCACGGTAATGACAGTTTGTCTATGTGCTAGGACTTGCTCGGTCCCATGCCCACCCTCACTCCTCCACACTCAGCAATCAACAGCGCAGAACAGGTACCCGGGAAATGGCTGGGGCCTGAAGAGTCCATGTGTGGGTGACTTGTGACAGGGTAAGTGGGAGAAATGCCCAGTCAGCTCATTGGGAAGGAGGAGAGCAAATGAGGAAATCCTCTGATGCCACCACAGACGCTGGGGAAGTCCTCAGGTTCAGAATACCGAACGCCATGGTGGGGGGTTGTTAAGAAGCAGAACAAAGGGGGCACCCGGTGGCTCAGGTGGTTAAGCATCTGAGTTCAGCTCAGGTCATGATCTCACGGTTGGTTCATGAGTTCAAGCCCCGCGTCAGGCTCTGTGCTGACATGTCGGAGCCTGGAGCCCGCTTTGGATTCTGTGTCTCCCTCCCTGGATTCTCTCTGCCCCCTCCTGGCTCATGTTCTGTCTGTCTCCCTTCCCCCCTCCCTCCCCCACTCATGCTCTCCCTCTCTCTCAAAAATGAATAAACATTAAAAAAAAAAATCAACTGGCAGAATTGAAACAGTTGCAGGCTTAAAAGGGTAAAGTCTTGTCATAGAGAGTAGCAGGAGAAGCCAGACTGCAGACAAGAGCCCCAAGCAAGTGCTGGGACAGAGCGTGCCTCCAGAGTCACGCCGGCCACGCCATGTGTGCAGGGGCGACAGGGGGCTGGGGCACATTCCTCTCACCCCAGGGAACGCAGGAAATAGAAGCCTCACCGTATGTGTCCTCCTGTCAGCAGGTGTTGCTCCCCAAAGTCCCAGCAAATGGACAGCTTCCCGAAGCCCGGGGGGTGCTTGACACCTGTTTTGCCAGTAGAATGAATGCAAGGAAGTGGGGGCCCATATGTACGCCTGCCACCCCAGTGTGCCTGGCGGGGGGGCCCCTCCACCACCCCGCCCCTTTTACATTGTAAACGTGTCTTGCATAATGTAGCCTCTCTTTCTCTGGTCAAACATGACCCACAGCTGCCCGCTCAATGGAAACTACGGCCAACAAATCACAGAGCAGGTATGTGTCAGGGAAGAATGTCCCACCAGCCGGCAGGGACGCGGACCCTCGTTTGAATGGCCTGCGGGTGGGAGGCCATAAAAGTCACCTGTGCCGGGTGGGGGGCTGCGACCGACTGATCCTCCCAGACGCCGCGTGTGTCGGGAAACGAGGGCTATCTCTGCCTCGGGATGCACGTTCATTCATGGGCGGACGCTTGGCGCGGGCAACACGGGCCCCAAGCAAAGATTTTCTTTGTTTCTCCTTCCAAAAACCATGCTTGCAGAGATGATCAAAGTCTGTCATCTGCTTTCTGGTGCTCCTTTGAAACAAAACGGGATTCCACCTCACTTTACTTACGGCCCTTGTTGCCGGGTAGGGTGACGGTATTTACAGTACATTCCAGGTCCTGGCAGAAGCTTTCAACACACTTACCTCATATATGGATCCGTAACACATGTATGTGTGAATCGGTGTTTTACTTTTCTAATGCCTGCATATCATACAGACAGGCCAGCTTAGTCTCACAGTCTAAGCAACTGGACTGAGGTCACAAAGCTTGTGTACAGGTGCGAGAATGCTCCCGGAGTCTGTGGGACCCCAAATCTTATGTTCTGTCCACTTTCTGCCACCTCCAACCATACGCATGAAAGAACGGCAACTTTTGAATTTAAGGAAGGAAGAGAGCCTTAAACTGATTTCTCCCCTTCTTGGCATTCAAAAAGCATTTATTGTTCCTCATTTAAAATAATTTTTTTAAACATTTATTCATTTTTGAGAGATAGAGACAGAGCTCGAGCAGGGGAGGGGCAGAGAGAGAGGGAGACACAGAATCGGAAGCAGGCTCCAGGCTCTGAGCTGTCAGCACAGAGCCCGACGCGGGGCTCGAACCCACACACTGTGAGATCATGACCTGAGCTGAAGTCGGACACTTAACCAACTGATCCACCCAGGCACCCTACTGTTATTCATTTTTATTAAGTTTTTTTTGTTTTTGTTTTTAAGAGAGAGAGAGAGGAAAGAGAAAGAGAATCCCAAGCAGGCTCTGTACCATCAGCTCAGAGCCCAATGTGGGGTTCAAACTTACAAACCGTGAGATCATGACCTGAGCCAAAACCAAGAATTGGACGCTTAACTGACCAAGCCACCCAGGCACCCCACTGTTCCTCATTTTTAAAAAAATGATGTAATTTACATACAATAGCATTTATTTTATTTTAACAACTTCACGTGTACAGTTGCAAGAATTTGGACAAATGCATCTACTTGTACGACACCATCAAGCTAGAGAATATTTCTATTACCCCCAAAAGTTCCCTCATGCCCCTTTGCTGCCCACCTCCTCCCCCTGCCCCTGGCTCCCAGCCACCACCGATCTCATTTCTGACACCCCAGTTTGCCTGGGCTATAATTTCATATGAATGGAATCATGCAACATGCATTCATCTTTGCTTCTTTCACAGAACCTAATGCATTCAAGATCATCCGTGTCCCAGTAGTTTGTCCCTTTCACCCTGGGGGGGTATCCTGCTGTGTGAATGAAGACTGTCCCTTTACTAGCTGATGGGCATTTGGAGCGTTTTCAGTTTTGTGCTCTCGTTAATAAAGCTGCTCTAGGGACAGACCCAACTATACAGAGAACAAACTGACAGTTCCCAGAGGGGAGGGGGTGGGGGATGGGCAAATCAGTGAGGGGGAGTGGGAGGCACAAGTGTCCAGTAATGGAACGCATAAGTCACAGAATAAAAGGCACAGCACAAGGAATATGGTTAATGGTATTATAACAGCGTTGTAGAGCCACAGATGGTGGGTATGCTTGTGAGCATAGCATAAACTCTAGACCTATTGAATCACTATGTTGAACACTTGAAACGAAAGTAACAGTGTGTGCCAACTATACTTCGATTTATTTTTTTAATGTTTATTTATTTTTGAGAGAGAGAGAAAGAGCAGGGGAGAGGCAGAGAGAGAGGGAGACACGAATCCGAAGCAGGCTCCAGGCTCCAAGCTGTCAGCACAGAGCCCCACACAACACTCCAACTCATGAACCGTGAGATCATGACCTGAGCTGAAGTCAGACACTTAACTGACTGAGCCCCCCAGGCGCCTCAACTATACTTCAGTTTTAAAAAAAAATCTTTAAAAAGATGAACAAATTAGGGTACCTGGGGGCTCAGTTGGTTAAGCGTCCCACTTAATGGTCCCACTGATTTCGGCTCAGGTCATGATCTCATGAACTGTGAGATCAAGCCCCCTGTCAAGGGCTTCCCCCCTCAAAATAAAGAAATAAACTTAAAAAAACTAAAAATTAAAAAAAAATAAAGCTTCTCTAGACATGCATGTGTGGGATTTGAATGAACATGTCTTCATTTCACTTGGGTAAATACCCAAGTGGGCTCTCTGGGTATATGACAAATGTATCTTTTTTTTTTTTAAATGTTTTATTTTATTTATTTCTAGGATAGAGAGAGACAGCGTGAGCAGGGGAGGGTCAGAGAGAGAGGGAGTCTCAGAATGAAACAGGCTCCAGGCTCTGAGCTGGCAGTCAGCACAGAGCCCGACGCGGGGCTTGAACCCACGAACTGCGAGATCATGACCTAAGCGAAAGTCGGACGCTTAACCGACTAAGCCACCCAGGCGCCCCATGACAAATGTATCTTAATTTTATAGGAACCTGCCAAACTATTTCCAAAGTAGTTTTATATTTCCAACAGCATTGTGTGAGATTCTCAGTTGCTCCACACCCTTGCCAGTACTTGGCATAGTCAGTCCTTTTAATTTCAGTCATTCTAGGGGTCCCTGGGTGGCTCAGTCGGTTAAACGTCCGACTTTGGCTCAGGTCATGATCACATGGTTCGTGGGTTCGAGGCCTGCGTCAGGCTCTGTGCTGTTTCAGATTCTGTTTCCCTCTCTGACCCTCCCCTGCTCATGCTGTCTCTCCCTCAGAAATAAATAAAACATTAAAAAAAAAAAAAAGAAAAGAAAAAGAAAGAAATTCCCCCACTCTTTTCTAGAGTGGCCATTTTGTATTCCCAGCCAAAGTGTTTGAGGATTCCGGTCCCTCCCATGGCCAGGTCAACCCTCAGTACACCAGGTACACCAGTGTTTTTATTTTTTATTTTTTTTAATGTTTTTTAAAATTTATTTATTTCTAGGAGAGAGAGAGACAGCGTGAGCAGGGGAGGGTCAGAGAGAGAGGGAGTCACAGACTGAAACAGGCTCCAGGCTCTGAGCTGGCAGTCAGCACAGAGCCCGATACGGGGCTCGAACCCACGAACCGTGAGATCGTGACCTAAGCGAAAGTTGGACGCTTAACCGACTAAGCCACCCAGGCGCCCCTACACCAGTGTTTTTAAATGCAGCCACTTCAAATTGTGTTTTAATAAGATCACTCTTGCTGCAGGAAGGAACAGGAGGTGAAAGGGACCAACGGCCAGTTGGGTGGCTGGTGTAGGGGTCCACGTGGCAGGCTTTGAGAGCCTAAGCAAGCCTCTGGCCCACTCTCCCACCAGTAGACAGAGGGGGCTGCAAGAAGGGGATGGTGAGTGTACCGGGCACACTGGGGGCACAGAGGAAATGTGGGCTTGATGGGGTTGAGCAGTGAGAGGGCTGCAGAGCCAGGAGGAGATATGCTCTGGGCCCTGCTGCTTTGGGGGCTGAGGACCCTCCCTTAGAGGGGCTGGTGGGCAAGGCAAAGAGATCATTAACGTGTCCTTGGCTGAGAGGATAAAACACTCACAGGAAGGGGGTTATAAGGACGAGTTAGTTATCTTCTGAAATAATTCTATGTTACAACCTCACTCAATTACTTCGATGTCAACTTACAGAGTGGCTACTCTTGTGTCTCATCTGGGGCTCAGAGCCTCCCCTCCCCCACTCACAGTTTAGTGAGTGAGGGGAGCTGACAATCATTTCTAACATTGTGTCCACAGAAACTGTGTCTTTGACACTCCCTCAGGTCCCAATCTATTTATTTTTTAAATTTAATGTTTATTTATTTGTGAGAGAGACACAATGCGAGTGGGGGAGGGGCAGAGAGAGAGAGAGAGAAAGAGAGAGAGAGCGGGAGGCACAGAATCTACAGATTCTACAGAATCTACAGAATCTACAGACAGAATCTCTGTCTGTGCTGACAGCTCAGAGCCTGATGCGGGGCTCAAACCCACGGACCACAGAGATCATGACTTGAGCTGAAGTCAGACACTCAACTGACTGAGCCACCCAGACGGGCCACCAATCTATTTGTAGCCTCCTCCCGAGTGGGCGCAGGCCTGTGAAAGGGCAGCCACACAGCCAACGTCAGTGCGACTCTGTGGACAAGGTGAAGTTCATTGGACCACCTGTCAAGATGCAGCTCACTGCACCACCTGTGCAAGGATTAAGGCACACGGTTTCCATCTTGCGGGATAGCGGGCTGCCGGGGCCTCAGGTCCTGAGTAGCACTGTCCTCAGCCTTCCAGAAGCTACGCCAGCACTTGTGTTCACCCCCACTGCCAGGGCGAACTCGGGGGGCGGGGGCGGCCGCAGAAAGCGCGGTGGGAAGACGGGGCGGCCCTAGGAGCGTGCCAATCACGCGCGTGGAGGGAAGTGTTCATTATGGGGAGGCCAGACAGTGGAGCCCTGGCTAAAACCACTTTGCCCTCCACAGCAACTTTTGAATCCCTTTGTCTGGTGCATGAAATCAGTTCCCAGAACACAGAGGTTATTAATAACTGTGGGACCTTTTCCCAGTCTCCAGATCAATTGGCAGAAGCCTCTGGTTACTTCTTTCTGGATGCTTCTGTGATTCGGAGGTGGGTGGCCTCCCCTCCTGCAGCCTCCACAGTGTTTTACCTGGCTCGGGAGTCTCATGGTGCCCCCCGGACCCCCGCCCAGCGAACCAACTCCGCCAGGAGGCCTGGCCCGCTTGCACCGTCCTGAGCGGGGCTCAGGGTGGCCGGCACCCTTGCTCCCGGCGAGGCGCTCCTGCTGTGTCAGTGGAGCGCAGCGTGCACGCTCTGGCCCCGGCTGGCTCCTCGCTGCCAAGTGCGGTCCCCGGTGTTGACAAGGGCCCACGGAGCCGGCCTGATTTAGAATGAGGTCGCTTCGCTTCCTCTCCTTGCGGCTGGTGAAGGCGCGGAGTCAGCGGCCGGGCTCGGGCAAAGCGAGGCCGGGGTCTTAATGTGGGGGCCCCAGGGCTGGA
>NW_027528725.1:830680-853897 GCF_008692635.1 Crocuta crocuta
GTGAACGTAGGACCCCCGCCACGGCTTGCCTCCCGCTCTCCTTCACTCTTGGCGCCTCGCCGGGATCTCCGGCAGGAAGCCGCTCCTCAGGTTCTCATCTGCCAAGCCCCACGCCACCCACCGGGCTGCTGGCCCGAGCGCCGGGGAGGGCGCACTGGCATCCTAACCCAGCGTGGCGCGGTGGGCTGGACGGGTCTGGGGTCACCTGGCCGCGAGCCCGAGGGTCACCTGTGAAGGAACTAAAGCAAACACCCCTGCCTTGGGATGACTGGAGACGGGGAGAACAAAGCACCTCCCAGCCGCACTGCATAGCCGGCACGTGCTCCATGACCACCAGGAGCTGACTCAGTTTCCCCACAAACCCGCTCACCCTCCCCTCCCGCCTGACTCCGTTAATGGCCTCATCACTCTTAGTCACTCAGACCTGATGACAAGGCAGTATTCTTGTCTGTCTTTCACTGGTCTGGTGTGTGTGTGTGTGTGTGTGTGTGTGTGTGTGTGTGTGTGTGTGTGTGTGTGTGTGTTTAATAGTGGTGAAAGAGACGTAACTTCGACCATCTTAACCATTTGTAAGTGTGGATTTCAGGGACATTCACATCGCTGTACATCTCTCCCCAGTACTTTTCCATCCTCCCAGATGGAAACTCTGTACCCATTAAACAACTCCCCATTCCTCCCTCCCCTAGTCCCCGGCCACACCCTGCCACTGTGGTGTTTCTCTGCGAAGTTGACTACTCTGGGTGCCTCATCCAAGTGGAATCACACAGTATTTGTGCTCTTGGGGTTGGGTCCAATGTCCTCAAGTTTCACTCAAGTTGTCACGCGTGTCAGGATTTCCTTCTGAATAATATTGAAGGCTGAATAATATTCCATGGTATGTATAAAGCACGGTTAAGCAATCCACTGTTGGTCTATTTTCCAAAAGGGTTTTTGGAGGGGAAATTAACACACAGAGTTTTAAAACATTAAAATATAAACACAGGAGTGCCTGGGTGGCTCAGCCAGTTGAGCATTGGACTCTTGATTTCGGCTCAGGTCATGATCCCAGGGTTGTGGGACCTGGCCCTTTGTCGAGCTCCACGCTGTGCATGAAGCCTATTTAAGAACTTCTCTCTCCCTCTGCCCCTCTCCCCTACTCGCACTCTCTAAAATAAATGAAAAACGAAACAAAGAACGTAAGCACACATCACAGAAGAGTGTCCAGGGAACCCTTGTCTCCTCCTAGCCCCTCAGTACCTAGCCTCCTGATTCTCCTCGGTGGTGACCTTCCAATCCACCTTCCTCTCCGTGCCCCCTGCCCAGGCTCTGCCTTCTGGAAGCCGTCCTGAACCCACTATCGGAGGAGCCATCCTAAGGCAAGCCCCCCTTCATCTCATGTGGCCTTCCAGAATGCCACCAGCTGATTCCAGCTGACCAACATAGCATATGGCCCTGATGCTGAGGATCCTTCCTCTCCAAAATGCCTGAAGAAACCTCCTTCTCACCCTCACCAGAGTTGGTACTGATGCCTCCTTTCTTAGAAAGGTGTCTGGGGGCGCCTGGGTGGCTCAGTCGGTTGGGCATATGACTTTGGCTCAGGTCATGATGTTATGGTTTGTGAGTTCGGGCCCCGTGTTGGGCTCTGTGCTGACAGCTCAGAGCCTGGAGCCTGCTTTGGATTCTGTATCTCCCTCTCTCTCTGCCCCTCCCCAGATCATGCACCATCTGTCTCTCTCTCTCTCTCTCAAAAATAAATAAACATTAAAAAAAGAAAAAAGAAAGGTGTCTCTACTGGAGCACCTGGGTGACTCAGTCAGTTAAGCATCCAGCTCTTGATTTTGCCTTAGGTCATGGCCTCACAGTTTGTAGGATCAAGCCCCTTATCAGGCTCTGCCCTGACAGTGAGGAGCCGGCTTGGGATTCTCTCTCTGCCCTGTCTCTCTGCCCCTTCCCTGCTCACACTCTCTCCCTTCCTCTCTCAAAATAAATAAACTTGAAAGAAAGAAAGAAGGAAGGAGGGAAGGAAGGAAGGAAGGAAGGAAGGAAGGAAGAAGAGGGAAGGAAGGAAGGAAAGAAGGAAAGAAGGGAGGGAGGGAGGGTCTGGACTATTTCCACCCTCTCTATAGGAATCCTTCTCTCCCTCCTGTGCTCCTACAACACTGACCCTATTCTGACCCTGCTGTAATACTGGGTTCCTCCCCAATCTCTCCCAAGGTGAGTGAACTGGTGGGAAAGGAAGGAAGCTCCTTTATCCTCAGGTGTGCTTGGCTGACTTCCCCCCATGGGCCTGGGTGCTGAGACTGGCCTATGGGGCGCCCCTTAGCTCCTCACAGCCTCCACGTCCTCAGAGCCCCCAGGCTAACGGTTCTTCCTCACAGGCTTGCTGAGGGGACTCAACCAGTGTGTTAGGCCCAGCTGGTGTTTAATAAATGCGGGACCCCCTCAGTGGGAGCAGGACTGGCTGTTAGGTGCCAGGGTTTGTGACACTCATCCACCAGGACAACTGGACCCTGGTGTCCTTAATACTCAAGGGTTCCCCTTTCAACACAACTGAAGGAAGGGAAGTGGGTGGCTTTGGACAAGGAGGGCCAGTTCCTGCAGCAGGGGAGGGGGAGGACCGCCTCAGCGGTCGCCCATCCTGGGTACTGCTGGGGCTTCCACAGTCATGAAGGGCCCCTGGAATTAAGTTTAGGGACAAGGTCACACACTGAGGTCTGCCCAGAAGCTGCAGCCCACCAAGGCCTTCTCTTGCTTTTGCCCTTTTCTCCATAACTGTCTCCTCCAGCAATTCCCGTGGGGCCCTTGGGAGCCATTGCCAAAGGATGGGATGGGGTGTGCTCAGCCCTGCGCCCCAAGGTCCCCATCCCAGAGAGTCCTCAGTTCAGAAAGGAAATCTAGGAGGGCGTCTGGGTGGCTCAGTCAGTTAAGCATCTGACTTCGGCTCAGATCATGATCTGGCAGTTCATGAATTCAAGCTCCATGTCAGGCTCTATGCTGCCAGTTCAGATCCTGGAGCCTGCTTCAGATTCTGTGTTTCTCTCTCTCTGCCCCTCCCCTGCTTGTGCTCTCTCTCTCTCTCTCTCTCTCAAAAATAAATAAATAAACTTAAAAAAAAAAGAAGGAAATCTACTCTTTTACCATTCACCCATTCAATAACAATGTATACTTTTAAAATTTTTTAAATTTATTCATTTTTGAGAGAGAGAGAGGGAGAGAGAGACACAGTGTGAGTGGGGAATAGGCAGAGAGGGAGACACAGAATCTGAAGCAGCCTCCAGGCTCCAAGCTGTCAGCACAGAGCCTGACGTGGGGCTTGAACTCACAAACCACGAGATCATGACCTGAGCCAAAGTCAGATGCTTAACTGACTGAGCCACCCAGGCGCCCCCGTAACAATGTTTATGAAACCACCAAATGCCAGGCACTGTGCCACGGGGAATCACCTGCCGTTACACAGACACAACCCACCCCGTTGCCAGGACCATCCGACCCTCCCCCTTGTCTGCTGCCTCCTGAGCCGGGCCGCTCAGACTCCCTCAACCAGCAGCCCCACTCCCCAGAGTTTAGATTTCAGCTTTCTCTAGGTAAAAGTACTAGTTCTCTTTAGTCTCTTGCTTTTTGCCTTCCTAAATCTTGTGGACGTCTCTGATCTACAGTCGCGTTCTTTCCCCATTTCTTTGTCTTTTGGATTTATGCCTCTTTCGATCCTTTCATTAACTTTTCATGGTGTTTCCAGTAGGAAGTAGACAGAAATTCTGGTGTTGCAGCTGTCATATTTAACTAGAATTTCCTTCCAAATACAGTTTCCCTTGGGATATTTTTACAATGACTTAAGGATTTGGGGTATTTTCAGTTATGAAATAGCATTTGTTTTTAGAAATTTGGAAAAATAGAAGCATTCAGAAGAATATAAAGATCACTTATACTTCCAGAAATGCAGAAATAACCACTCTTAACATTTTGCCATATGTATATATATTCTTTAAAGGAGAATTAGGGGCGCCTGGGTGGCTTAGTCAGTTAAGCGTCCGACTTTCGCTTAGGTCATGATCTCGCGGTTCGTGGGTTTGAGCCCCACGTTGGGCTCTATGCTGACTGCCAGCTCAGAGCCTGAAGCCTGTTTCAGTCTGTGTCTCCCTCTCTCTCTGACCCTCCCCTGCTCATGCTGTCTCTCTCTCTCTCCTAGAAATAAATAAAACATTTAAAAAAATAAAAAATAAAAATAAAGGAGAAGTCACCTCTTGCCTGCTTTCTTGAATTTGATGCTGACACTTGGGGGGCTACTGGCTCTACTGAAAGCTTTTACAGCTGGGAGGCACTTGCCAAGCCTTGCTCAGACACCCCAAATATTCCCTGTTATAGTGGCCAGTGCCTCTCCCCCTTACACCCCATTTCCCTTGGTACACACTGCCCACTTCCACTTGAAGTCATTTACGAGTCAAAATCATGGTTGTCACCTTCAGTGCCAGGAAGAGGGTGATAAGGGCGAGGAGTGTCCTTCCCAGCCCTGCCATCCCCAGGGAATGTTCTGCCGGGAGAGGGAACTGAGAGAAAAGCACCTGTAGAGACCTCACTGCATTCCCCTGGCCATTGTCTGGTCCTTGGGGATTCCTAATGGAGAATTTTGGGAGTCTTTGGGAGTCACTGGTTTGGAAAAAGCTGGGTTGTCCTATAAACGGACAGCTGTTTAATCCATCGAACCAAAAATGACCCACCACCTGAGTCTTAGCACACTGACACTCTGGATCCAGACCTTGGGCCAAATATGGAAAATGTTTACACTGAAAGTCAAAGAAAGGCGAATCGGAAGAATGAGGAGATGTATCCTCCTATGCTCTCTCAGCAAGTTGCAGATATTTTCGAAAAGAAAATATCTCATACTGCTGTTGGCTTTGTACACTGGCAAAATGCTTTTGGAAAGCAGTTTTTCAATAGCATTAAGAAGCTGAAAATGTTTATACTTTCTGGCCTAGTAATTTTACTTATGGGGCTTTTACGAAAGAAAAGAATTCTAAACGAAATAAAGGTTTCTGTGCCAAAATGTCAGTTGCAGCATTATCAGCATTATTAGCATCAGAAATGGTAACAATATGATCCAAAGGCCCAACAATAAGGGGATGGTTTCATGAATACTATTTGTGAGAAGTTTATTGCAATATGACCAAAATGATTGCTACTGAAATAAGTGAAAACAGAGAAACTGAATATTTAATAGATAGTTTGATGGTGGCTGTCAAGACAAAAGTAATATAATACTGAGAAAAGGAGAAAAGTACACTAACATTTTGTACTAGTTATCTTTTTTTAATGTTTTGTTTTTAAGTAATCTCTACATCCAACATGGGGCTCAAACTTACAACCCCGAGATCAAGAGTCACCTGCTCTTCTGACTGATCCAGCCAGGAGTGCCGATACTAGTTATCTTTGAATGAAGGGGGACTGAAAAGACTTTTTCTCTCTCCTTTTCTATATTTTACAAATTGTCTATTATCCAGTATTATTTTAATAATTGGAAAAACAGGGGTGCCTGGGTGGCTCAGTCAGTTGAGCGTCCGACTTCGGCTCAGGTCATGGTCTCACGGTTCATAGGTCGAGCCCCACGTCAGGCTCTGTGCTGGCGGCTAGCTCAGAGCCTGGAGCCTGCTTCAGATTCCATGTGTCTCTTTCTGACCCTCCCCTGCTCATGCTGTCTCTCTCTCTCAGAAATAAATAAAAAACATTAAAAAGTTTTTTTAAATAATTGGAAAAACAACAATAAGCCTACTTAAAATTTTTTTTTAATGTTTATTTTTGAGAGAGAGAGACAGAGTGCAAGTGGGGTAGGGGCAGAGAGAGAGGGAGACACAGAATCTGAAACAGGCTCCAGGCTCTGAGCTAGCTGTCAGCACAGAGCCCGACGCAGGGCTTGAACCCACAAACCATGAGATCATGACCTGAGCTGAAGTTGGATGCTTAACTGAATGAGCCTCCCAGGTGCCCCAAGACCACAGATTTCTTTTACATTTTTTTACAGTTTATTTTTTTTTGAGACAGAGACAAAGGGTGAGTTGGGGAAGGGTAGAGAAAGAGAGAGAGGGAGACAGAATTTGAAACAGGCTCCAGGCTCTGAGCTGTCAGCACAGAACCTGACGCGGGGCTTGAACCCACGAACTGTGAGATCATGACCTGAGAGGAAGTCGGACATTTAGTCAACTGAGCCACCCAGGCACCCCCACAGATTTCTTTCAGAAATGGAATTTAAACTGAGCTCATCTTGTATAAATCTTTATTATCTTACTGATGAGGAAACTGATTTAAAGAGGGCAATGGTTTTGCCCCACCCTGGCTTTTGTCCCCTTATTTGTCCCCAACTCCACATTGTCTCAGAGACTGAGTGAGGTGTGGGATGAGGGAGCACCTGCCAGTCACTTCATAACAGTCCAGTGAGCTAAAGAGGACAGAGATCCAAGTGGCTGGCCCTGGGGAATGATGGGCAGCCCACCCCCTTGTGGATGGGGGAAGGTGGACTTGGGAAGATGTTGGGCATCATCTCACTGGGAGGCCCCCAGAGCCAGTCCCTTCCCAGGCACAGCGTAGGCCACATGCCTTCTGGTAACTGCCTGCACTATGGCCCGCTGTCCTCTTGCCAGCCTTCCACTGCTGTCCCATTTCAGGGCACTTGATCAATTGGACTATTTGGAATGCTGACCCCTGTTGGGGAGGAAAAAAAATTTCCTTTACCATTCAATATTCAATATTCTGACTGGTCTATGAATCAAATGGATACAAGACAGGGTAACAGGAGAAAGTAAAATATAATTATGTCTGTACAGGGAATCTGCATAAACAGAGATTGCAAACACAGGCAAAAAGAGGTATATATGTCATCCTGGACTCTGGAGAAGGGGATAGGAGTCTGGGACTTCAAAGGAAGGTAGGTAATTCACAGGAAGAAAGGAAAAAGTAAATGTTTGGTAAACAAATGTTTGCTGGGCACAACTAGAACCAACAGCACATAGAAAAGACTTTGATCAAATTGGCTTTGCTGGGTTCCTCCCTGTCTACCATCCCTCGTTCATATTATACTGTAGTTACCCATAAAGAGAATGCTTTTCCTGAAGTAGATTCTCTCTTTAAATTCTTTTAGGCATTTAAGGGGGAAGCCCTTCCGTTTTTAATATATAATCAGCCTAAAATAATACACAGGCCAAAGACACACATTTTGGGGTGACAAATTTGCTTCCCTATAGTCCGACCATTGAAACTTGTCCAAGAGGTTTCACAGTCTAGAAGCTGAGTTGGTAGGTTGTTTTGTCTTATTGAAACAGTTTCTTAGTCCTGACAATAAATCAGTTCAGTTAAACTTATTTCAGGAGGTGGTGATGCAAATGTACTTCCAAAGTTAGGCCGATGGTTCAAGTAATTGGGTATTAAAGAAGAGGCATTTCTAATTTTTTCTTTTATGAGAGAGTGTGGGTGGGGGAGGGGCAGGGAGAGAGAGGGAGACAGAGGATCCGAAGTGGGCTCCATGCTGACAGCAGCGAGCCGGATGCAGGGCTCAAACTCATGAACTGTGAGATCATGGCCTGAGCTGAAGTCAGATGTTCAAGTGACTGAGTCACCCAGGCACCCCATAAGAGGCATTTCCATGAAAATAAGAGAAAAACAATGGTTAAAGACCAGGGCAAATTAAAAACCCAGTTTCTGGGTCTGAAGATAACCAATCAAGAAGATTTTTAGATGTTCTACTTGAAGCATCTTTAGATGTGGTAAAAGCAGGCAGTAGCAATCTGTGCACTTCTCCTGGTTTGCAGCCTGAATATCTCTGATGATTCTTCTAGTGGCCCCACAAAAACTGGCACAAAGATTATCCACACAAGAGCTGTTGTAGTGATGTAACCCACAAGAGAGTGCAAAATACATAGCCCTCACAAGATCTAGAAAATTCACTTCCAAAATTAGCAAATTTCACTTCCAAAGTTAGCTTAAGAAAATCTACCTAAAAATGGGGTGCAACCCACATACTGACCTGCCAACTTAGTGACCTCTTCCAATTTTTCTTTCTTTTTTTTTTTTTAATGCTTATTTATTTTTGAAGGAGAGAGAGACAGAGTTTGAGCAGCAGAGGGGCAGAGAGGGACAGAGACACAGAATCCAAAGCAGGCTCCAGGCTCTGAGCTGTCAACACAGAGCCCGATGCAAACCCATGAACTATGAGATCATGACCTGAGCCGAAGTTGGACACTTAACTGACTGAGCCGTCCAGGCGCCCCCTGATTTTTCTTACATGCACATCAATAACTTCAGCTAAGCCTTGGGTCTCTTGGAGCCAAGCTAATACCTAAGAGGAATATGCTGTGCAGTTGGGTATTATGTATGTTTTCTTTACAAGAGTATCTTATTTTAAATTTTTTTCTTGAGGTTGGCAGGTGACCTGGTGTCAACATAACCCATTCCATAACCAACTTATCCTAACATGGGAGACTTTGGGTTAGGTGGTGAGCACTCTAACAGCTTTTAGATGCCTGCCCTGTGTCCCCCTATTTTGTGGCTTTGGCTTGCAAGATGTCCCTTAGCAACAGCCTTTACCTCACGTGCACATTAACCCACAGCAAAGTTCGTCTAAACAGTCACTAATCTGTTGAGAACTGTGAAATCACCACTCTGTGAGGCTGGTTCAAACAACAGGCTTATAGGACCTATGCCTACATCCTGCCCTACCATCTTGCTTAAAAAAATTTTTTTTTCAACATTTATTTCTTTTTGAGAGACAGAGAGTGACAGAGCATGAGCAGGGGAGGGGCAGAGAGAGAGGGAGACACAGATTCCAAAGCAAGCTCCAGGCTCTGAACTGTCAGCTGTCAGCGCAGAGCCCAACGCGGAGCTTGAACTCACAAGCTGTGAGATCATGACCTGAACTGAAGTCAGAGGCTTAACTGACTGAGCCACCCAGGTGCCCCTCATCTTGCTTTTTATGACAAACAACACAACAGACAAAGAAAAACAGTGACTATCTTTGGTAAGAAAAGGAACAATAAAGTGCAAAAAAAAAAAAAAAAAAAAGCAGCCTTCACAGGACCCAGAAAGTTCATTCCCAAACATAGCCTAAGATTTAGCTGCAAATGGAGTGTGACCCACATTTCTGTCCAGCCATATCCAGCCACAAATGAGATGTAACCCACATTTACAATGAAGGTTGAGGTGAAAAAGGCCCCTTATGGACCAGGACCCCTTATGGCAAATTCCCCTGAGAGCTGGTACAGTTGGACAAAGAGAGCAGCGTGTGTTTAAATAGATGACTATTGGATCCACAGCCTCTTTGGCTGTCTGCCAGATGCATGCCGGTACCTGCATCCTCTGGATGGCAGAGTCCAAAAAGAATATTCTCACTGGTCATAAAGCCACACTCTTAAGACATAGAACAAGATGAAAGGAAAACCTAATCAGACCTACTGTTCTCCATGTTTCATGACAAATGACACAAAAGACAGAGAAAAAAGACAACAATGACCATTTCTGGGAGGGAAAGGATCAAAATGAAATAAGAATACTTATAACAAATTTTTACCAAAGTTGCTATGCCCAAGAAACCAGTGTACAGATATTTTTTTCCCTGCAATTCTAAATTTAGGGAGAGAAAAAGGACTCTCACCGCGTTCATTTCCATCAGACCCTACAGGCAGAGATCTGGGAGGCCAGTGTGGTAAGAAATGTTATCTTCTGCCAGCTTTTATCAGATATCCGAGTATCTCTCAGCTGCAGTGCTTCAGAATGAACAGTGCCAGGGAAGTTCATCCTGTGGGCTATACCAACTGTTGGGGAGGAAAAGTTTCCTCTACCCTTCAAGATCCTGAATGCTCTAAGAATTAAACTGACACGAGATGGATCAACAGAAGAAAAGAAAATTTAATTATGTATGTACGGGGAATCCACATAAATGCAAGATACTCCAAAGACAGTCAGGCAAAATGAGGTATATATGTCATTCCAGACTAAGGAGAAGGGGTAGGGGTCCAGGAGCCCAAAGGGAAGGAAGCTAATTCACAGGAAGAATGGAAAGAATACATGTTTGGTAAACAAATGTTTGCTGGGCCGTCCAGAAACAATGGCACATAACATTCTTCTTAAGCCTTCTGTTTAAAAAAAAATAATCAGCCTAAAATAATCCACATGCCAAAGACATGTTTTTGGGGTGGAAAATTTTGCTCTACTGCATCCCTCAGTCTATGCATCTCTGTTCCCTCAGCCTTCAGATCTCAACAGCAGCTCTCTTCTTCTGGGAAGTCTTCCCTGACCCCCAGACCAGATTACGCTCTCTTCGTTCTTTTCCTCCATAGAGAGATCTTCACCGTAACAAACAACCTTCTACCTATTATGTGTTAATGTCAGTCTCCTCCTCCAGACCACAGGACCCTGTGGGATTATTTACCTACAATTTCTGGCAACAAATTGTGTTGGCAGATAGTGAGGGCTCAAAATATATTAGATAGATAAATGAAATTGATTCTGCCCACTCAACCAGAGGACAGGGGCCGTGGGTTGCTTTTCCTGTACGCTCCCTGGGACTTCTAAAAACCATCTGCTCTCATGGCATTGGAGAAAGCTAGCAGAGCCTTACCAGTCCATTTATGCTTTCATTTGTTCAGTAACTATTTATTGAGAGGCTCCTATGTGCCAGCACTATTCTAGGCATTTGGGATTTAGATAGGCAGTGACCATACCATCAAATCCCCTGCCCTCATGGGATTACATTCTGAGGGAGAGAGATACTGAGCAAATAAACAGGAAACACTGGTTTTTTTTTTTTAATGTTTTTTATTTATTTCTGAGAGAGAGAAAGAAACAGTGTGAGCAGGGGAGTGTCAGAGAGAGAGGGAGATACAGAATCTGAAGCAGTCTCCAGGCTCTGAGCCAGCTGTCAGCACAGAGCCTGATGCAGGGCTTGAACGCACAAACCATGTGATCATGACCTGAGCTGAAGTCAGACGCTTAACTGACTGAGCCACCCAGGCACCCCAGGAAACATTGTTTTAAGTTGGTGGTAGAGCCAAAAGGGATTTAGGGAGAAGTGGAGGTGGGCTGCAATTTGAAATAAAATGGTTGGGAAAGACCTTCATGAGAAAGTGACGGTTGAGCAAAGACCTGCATGAGGCAACAGAGCAAACGATGTGGCAACCTGCTGGAGGAGCATGCCAGATTAAATATGGGCTGCTCAGGTAAATTTGAATTTGAGAGGAACATTCAATACCTTTTTTGGTATAAATATGCCCTACATATTGTATGGGATACACATCAAAAAATTATTCATTGAGTCTCTGAAATCCAAATATTTAAATTGAATTATTTCACTTGTTACAGTAAGATGTATTACTGTCGTAATTTGAAAAGCAGCAAATAAAATTTTAGGATAAAGAAATAGGAACCATTCTTTAAGGAATCTTTGTGCCCGAATATGAAGGTAAAGCTAAAAATCTATACCCAACCAAATGCCTTCTGAGGTAACCACTCCTCTGAGGTAACCATTACTAATTTCCTGAATACAGCTCTCTTCCTCCACCTCTGCTGCAAGTATACACATATACACATTTGTATTAGCATTCTAGGGCTGTTGTAAAAACATTCTACAGACTGGGTGTCTTTTATTTTTTTAATGTTTATTTTATTTATTTGAGAGAGTGAGAGCGAGAAAGAGGGAGCATGAGCAGGGGAAGGGCAGAGAGAGAGAAGGAGAGAAAGAATCCCAAGGAGGTTCCACATTCAGCATGTGCTGGGAGCCGCACCGGCCTCTCTGGATGGCAGTCACAGCAAGGAAGCGGCAATGTTTACAGCTCCTGCCATGAGAAATGAAAACTGGTATCTCCTTCTGCTACTACTGGCTCATGTTGGATATAAGCCTACTGGTATTGACCAGGCCTCACAATATTCCACATCAGACTCATATTCTGAATACAGATACCTCATAAGGAAAAGCATATTCCTGCCTTTACAAAAGAGATTTTAGATGAAAGCTCTTTGGGTGATTGTCAAAAGGCTCTTATGGGCCTTGCAGATCTGAGCCTGGCCCTGAGACCAAGGGCCTATTTTGGGGTTAAGAGCAAAACATAGATACTACATATATCTTTGCTAATTGGTGAAACATAACAGTCCCTTCCTCAAAGCCTACTTTCCACAAACACCCTCTCTTACACTGGCAGCTGGGATGAGGATAGATAAGAGTAGCTAAAACATAACCCAGGGGCAAAAGACTGACCCATTCAGGGCCCCCATGTTAGTCTCTACAAACAAACCAATTCAGAAACATTCATCCTCTTGAGAGCCAGACAAAATACTCCTAGCTTATCTATATACAATTTGACCTATATGTTATCCTATTTTTCACTAAGAACATTCTGTTATTTCCTTGGTCAGAATAATTCAACTATTGTTATCACAAAAGGCCTCCCATTGTAAGAAATTCCTTTCTATGACTTCATCTTGTTGCTGAACCTTTGAATAAAGATACAAAAACCGACAGGACAGAGATGCCTGCCTGATGATCAGAAAGAATCTCGGGGCTCTCTCACTCTCTCTCTCTCTCTCTTGCCGATACCGTCCATCCTCCAGGGACCCCTGGACCTGCCGGAGCCAGCTCGGCCTCCGGCAAACACGGAGCTGATGCAGGGCTTGATTCCACAAACCATGAGATCATGACCTGAGCCAAAATCAAGAGTTGGACGCTCAACCAATTGAGCCCCCCAGGCGCGCCCCACACAGTGGGTGTCTTAAACAATACACCTTTATTTTTACAGTTCTGGAGTCTGGATGTCCCAAGATCAAGGTGTCAGCAGGACCATGCTCTCTGATGACTGTAGGGAAGGACCTTTCTTTGCCTTTTCCAACCTCTGAGAGCTGCAGGCATTTCTTGCTTTATGGCAGCATAACGTCTATTTCTGTTTTCATCTTCATGTCTTATTCTTCCTTTTCCAAATTTCTCTCTTAGAAGGATGCTAGTCATTGGATTAAAGCCCACCCTACTCCAGGTTGACTTCATCTTAACTTAATGACTGAAAAAACCCTATTTCCAAATACGATCACATTCACAGGTACTAGGGATTAGGACTTTAACATATCTTTTTGGAGGACACAACTCAAACTTTTTTTTTTTTTTTTTACAAATAGTTTATTGTCAAATTAGTTTCCACATAACAGTCAGTGCTCATCCCCACAAGTGTCCTCCTCCATGCCCATNCTCTGATTTGCTCATTTTAGCCACTCTGACTGGTGTGAGGTGGTATCTCAGTGTGGTTTTGATTTGTATTTCCCTGATGAGGAGGGATGCTGAGCATCGTGGACACAACTCACCCTTAACACTTAGCTTCAAGGACTCCAAACCATCCTGGGTTGTTGATTTTTTTTTGATGGCAAGGGCGTAACTTAAGAATTGTTCTAGGGGCACCTGGCTGGCTCTGTCGTTAAGCTTCTGACTCTTCTTTTTTTTTTTTTTAAAGAGCTGTCAGCACAGAGCCTGACACGGGGCTCGAACTCACAAAGCCATGAGGTCATGACCCGAGCCAAAGTCAGACAGTTAATCGACTGAGCTATCGACTGAGCCATCAGGGCGCTTCCAAGCATTGACTCAGGTCATGATCTTACAATTCATGAGTCTGAGCCTGTGTCTGGGCTCTGTGCTGAGGGCAGAGTCTGCTTGTGATTCTTTGTCTCCCTCTCTCCCTGCCCTTCTCCTGTTTGTGCTTTCTCTGTCAAAATAAATACATACATACATACACACACAATAAACACATGAATGCATAAATAAATAAAAATAGGAAGGAAAGGAAAAGAAAAGAAAGGAAAAGAAAAAGAAACCATTCCCCAGATCAAATTTCAGAATGTTTCTAGCACTCCAGAAGGCTGTGAGGGTTCCATCTCAGTCGTTAACTGAAACACTGGGGAATCCTCCAGACCACCCTCACATCTGACACCAGCTGCAAGCTGGGAGGTCCTTAACACAACCCTGAGTTCTGATAAATCACTAGAAGGACTCACAGAAATCACTGGAAGTTGTTATCTTTGCGGGTATAGTTTCCCACAGCCAACAGACACCGATTACAATCAGCCAAAGGAAGAGGCACGTGGGACAGGTCCAGGACAGTTCTGTGTATGGGAAGTTCCAGCTGTTTTCTCCCCACAGAGTCTTGGACAGGGCTAACTTCTCCCAGGAACAATGGGTAGCACCATACACTGAGTGTTGCGAACCAGAGAATCTTAGCTGAGCTTTGGTGTCCAGAGAGTTTTTATAGGGAATTGGTCATGTTGTCATGACTGACCACCTGCATGGCTGGCCTTAGGCTCTAGTCCCTCCCAAGGTCAATCTGATATTGAAGAGCCGGAAGCCCCAAGCATAAATCACATCGTCAAGAGTATCCCAGTATAGCTTAGCCCGAGGCCCTCCCACCCCCCAGGGAAACAAATAAGCTTTTTCTAGGCAGGACATTCCAGGAGTTTAGAGATCACCTCCCAGGGGCTAAGGGCAAAGGTCAGATCTCTCCTTAGGTGAGGTTAGTTCTTTATTACACATTAACCTTCCCTAAGGGAATTACTGTTCTGACCTCCATTTCCAAAGGGTTTCTCTGTTTTTTTTGTTTTGTTTTGTTTGTTCTTGTTAACGTTTATTTTTGAGAGACAGAGAGAGAGTATGGGATGGGGACAGAGGATCTGAAGTGGGCTCTGCACTTAGAGCAGAGAGTCCGATGTGGGGCTCAAATTCATGAACCGTGAGATCATGACCTGAGCCAAAGGTCGGACACTTAACTGACTGAGCCCCCCAGGAGTCCCAGGTTTTCCCTGTTTTTAAGCATCTTCTAAATGGAACCATGCAGTCATCCATCACTATTTTGAGTCTGGCTTCTTTTGCTCAATATGATGCCTATGAGACTTGTCCTTTTAAATCCTGTATAGTAGTATTCTATTACATGAATATACCATGAATTTCTCATCTTGACATTCTATTGTTGATAGACATTTGGGTTGGTTCTAGTTTGGAGCTATTTTTTGAAAAGAATATATTTTATTTTTTATTTGAGAGAGAGAGGGAGAGAGATAGAGAATCCCAGGCAGTCTCCTCACTGAAATGTGGATGTGGGGATCAGTCCCATGACCCCGGGATCATGACCTGAGCCAAAATCAAGAGTGGGATGCTCAACTTACTAAGCCACGCAGGTGCCCCTTTAAAGATTCTATTTTTAAGTAATCTCTACACCTAACATGGGGCTTGAACTCATAAACCCCGAGATTGAGAATTGTATGCTCCACCTACTGAGCCATCCAGGCACCCCTGGAGCTATTTTGAGCAAAAAGTGCCATGGACATTCTCATACATGTCATGTGGGGATATAAGTACTCATTTCTGCTGGGTAAATACTCAGGAGTGGAATTGCTGGGTCAGAGACAAGTTTACATTCAGCTTTAATAGATACTGCCAGTTTTCCAAAGTGGGTAGACTGTCTCCTACTTCCCTGGCTTCTTCTCAGTCTCCTTTGCTATTTGCTCCTCATCTTGGAAACTCTAAGTGTTGTGTGTCCAGGGCTCAGTTCTTGATCCATTTTTCTTTTTCATGTATACTCACTATCTTGGTTATCCCATCCAGTTTTAGGGCTTTAAAAATGCTATAAATTGAATTGTGTCCCCCCACCCCCCCTTCATGTGTTGAAGCCCTAACCCCAATGTGACTACATTTGGAGATTCGGCTTATAGGAGGCATTAAGGTTAATTGAAGTCATAATCTGAAAGACTTAGTGGCCTTATAAAAAAAAGGAAGAAAAAGCTCTTTCTCTTTCTTCAAGTGTCAGCATCTAAGAAAGGCCATGTGAGCCCATAGTGGGGCGGCCATCAGCAAGCCAGGAAGAGAGCCCTCACTAGAATCAAACCATGCTGCCAACCTAATCTCAGACTTCCAGCCTCCTGAAAATAAATGAGGAAATAAATGTCTGTTATTTAAGCTACCAAGTCCATGGTATTTTACTATGGGAGCCTGAGCTAAGACAAATATCATTTGTACATTATCTTCCAAATTTACATCTCAAGCTCAGAGTTCTCCCTTGAACTCGGACCCATAAAATCAACTGCCTACTCGATATCTTCACTTGGATAACTAATTGACACGTCAAACTCAATGTTTAAACCAAGCACATGCTCTTTCACCTTCACCTTGCTCTCCCCTTTGTCTTCCCTTCTCAGAGGATGCTTAGCCCTCTTCTTCCAGTTGCTCCAGGAGTTATCTTCCTTGACTTCTCTTTCTCCCATGCCCCTCTTCAATTTGTCATCAAATCCTATTGCTTCTACCTTCAAAATATACTTTAAAAGTGGATGAGTGCTGGTGCACCTGGCTGGCTTAGTTGGTAGGGCACTCGACTCTTGATTTCCAGGTTGTGAGTTTGAGCTTCATGTTGGGCATAGAGCTTACTTTTTAAAAGTTGGGGGGGGGGAAGGACTAGTTCTCACTCTACTGCTGCAACAATCATCGCTCATCTGGATCCCAGCAACCACATCCAGTTCTAACCCCCTCCACCTATAGTTAGTCTATTCTCAATACAGAAAACAGAGGGGTCCTAAGTCAGGGCATAACACTTTTTGGTTCCAAATCCTCTACTGGCTTCCCATTTCATTCAGTGTAAAAGGCAAGGATGGTGCTATGGTTTATAAGGCCCAGGTGGTATGAGCTTCCTCTACCTCTATGACCCCATTTCTTGCAGGGGTTTTTTTCCCCCTAATTCACACCAGTCTAACCACACAATCTCTGTCATTATGTCTCCTTCCTCATTCCTATTCTTGTTTATTTTTACATGTGCTCTTTTTCTATTTCTTAACTGGGTTCATAAAAAGTTAACCTATTTTATTGGTCTTTTCATAGTTGTTGTTTGGGGATTTATTGATCACTGTTTTCCTCCTTCTCCCCCTCCTCTTCCTTCTTTGGTTTGTTTTCTGCCCTACTCTCAGCCTATTATCATTAATCCTTTCCTCCTTTTTCTTTTGTTGGTTTCTTAATATGATAGTTTTTTCTATGTGATAGTTTTTCTTCTTTGTCATTTTCTTTGCCAATGAAATAAATTTAACTGTAGAGCCTGATGCAGGGCTTGAACTCATGAGCCATGAGATCATGACCTGAGCTGAAGTTGGAAGCTTAACCGACTGAGCCACCCAGGTGCCCCTTGACATTTTTAATAATGTTGTTATTTAGTTTTTGGATTCAGAGTTACACTAGCCTCATAAAATGAACTTGGCAAACTTTAGTCATTCTCTATTAAAATTTTTTTTTTAATTTTTATTTTTGAGAGAGAGAGAAAGACAGAGTATGAAGAGGGGAGTGGCAGAGAGAGGGGGAGACACAGAATCCAAAGCAGGCTCTAGGCTCTGAGCCGTAATCACACAACCCACGAATGGTGAGATCATGACCTGAGCTGAAGTCAGAGGCTTAACCAACTGAGCTACCCAGGAGCTCCTCATTCTCTCTCTATTTTCTAAAACAAATAAAACATAAGAGTTATCTATCCCTTGAAAATGTAGTAAAACTGACTTATAAAACTGTTTGGGCAGGTGCTTTTTTGGAAGAAGTGTTTAATTGCAATTTAATTTTCTTTAATGCTTATTTGGTCAATCTCATTTTCTCTTTCTACTTTCATCAACATTAGAACTTTTTATTTTTCTAGAAATTTATCCATTTTTGTTGGTTTTAGAATATTGGTGTATATTTGTTATAAACTTATTTTATAATTTAAACTTTTAAAAACTATTTACTTTGAGGGGTGCCTGGGTGGCTCAGTCAGTTTTGTATCTGACTTCAGCTCAGGTCATGATCTTGCACACAGTTTGCGAGTTTGAGCCCCATATTGAGCTCTGTGCTATCAGCAGAGAGCCTGCTTCAGATCATCTGTCCCATTTTTCTGTACCTTCCCCGCGTGCACTCTCTCTCTTTCAAAAATAAATAAAAACATGAAACAAATATTTATTTTGAAAGAGTGAGAGTGCACACAAGGGAAAGACAGAGAGAGAAACCCAAGCAGGCCCCATGCTGTCAATGCAAAGCCCCACACGGAGCTTGATCCCACGAACTGAGATATCATGCCCTGAGCTGAAGAGTCAGATGATTAACCAACTGAGCCACTCTCGTGGCCCAAATTATTTTATACTCTAAATCTCATTTTTATCTTCAGTTATTTCTCCTTTCCCATTTTGTTTTTGTCTATTTGCTTCCTCTTTCATTTCTTGTCTTTTTAAAAAATATCTTGACAAGAGTTTTATTCTTTTTGAAGAGCCAATTTTGGTTTTATTCATTTTCTCATAATTTTTGTTAACTTTGTTTTCTACTCATTCCTAAGTGACAGAGGGTAGACAGGGACCTGTCTTTTGCATTATTTGAGTCTTAAAGCTACCTGAGTATGATGTTATAAAAATACAGTGAGTTATAAAAATTAAAAAAAAAAACTGTTAGGGGAAACATAATAGAACACTAAAAAATTTTAAGTCAGTGAAATAAGAAGTAGTGATGTTTCGCACAGTTATATCTTTTTACTTTTAAAAAATGTTTTATTATTTATTTTTGAGAGAGAGAGAGAGAGAGAGAGAGAGAGAGAGAGAGCAAGAGCATGAGTGGGAGAGGGGCAGAGAGAGAGGAAACACAGAATCTTAAGCAGGCTCCAGGCTCCGAGCTGTCAGCACAGAGCCCAGTTCAGGGCTTGAACTCACTGTGAGATCATGACCTGAGCCAAAGTTCAACACTTAAATGACTGAGCCACCCAGGCGCTCCCTACTTCTTAATGTATTATTTGTACAAGCACACCAATCAAATTTTGAATCAATTAGCATAATATACTCTAAGTGTTTAGCTCCAGGAAAAAGAACCTAGCAGGTGATACAAATTTAAGGTTAACTGTTGGTGAGGACTGAAGAATTAAAGATGGCCTCCAGGAGACAGGTTTTATGGTTGTTCCACATCACTATTTTTATTTTATTATGAAAAATTTCAAGCACATAGAAAAAAACAGTATAATGGACCAATACTTAGAGTTCACAGTTGTTAACAGTTGGACACCATGCTTCATCTCTTTTTGTAGTTGTTGAAGTACTTTAAATTATAGGTATAATTTCTTTAAATAGTCTAGTAAACATCTCCAAAAAATAAAGATACTTACAACCATAACATTGTTCCACTTAAGACATTTAAGAAGAATTAAAAGAATATACTGCATGGGGCGCCTGGTGGCTCTGTTGGTTAAGCCTCCAACTTTGATTTTGGCTTTGGTCATGATCTCATAGTTTATGAGTTCAAGCCCCACATCAGGCTGTGCTGATAGTGTGGAGCCTGCTTGGGATTCTCTCTCTCCTCCCTTTCTGCCTCTCCTCTGCTCATGCTCTCTATCTCTCTCAAAAATAAATATTAAAATTTTTTTTTCTAAAATTAAAAAACATATATATACTGCTTAGTCCATATTCAGACTGCTGTGATATTCCTCAAGTGGCTTTAATGGTTGTCTTATTTTTTTATTATTATTTTTACAGTTTATTTATTTGTGTAATCTCTATACCCAATGTGGGGCATGAACTCATGACCCCAAGATCAGCAGCTGCATGACTGACTTGCTGAAGAGGTCAGGACAGTTATCTTACAGAATGTCTCAACTTCTAGAGTCATCTGATTGTTTCCTCTCGATAATATTTATTTGGTCCTTTCCCCCTGTAAATTGGAAGTTAGATCGAAATCTTGATTGGACTTGATTTTAAAGATTGACAAGATTGTTTCATGGGTCATGCTGTTTGCTGCATGTTAGACCACCCGGGATGATACACAATGTGTGGTTATTGCCTCTCTTTACTGACGGTGATTCTTGTGCAAAAGTGGTAACGGCGTCCATTGAACAGTTATGTGTATGAGAGGGTGACAGCTGGACACCATGTAAATACAAAGTTTTCCATGTTTTAGTTTTTCAACTAATAGTTTTGGTGTCTGCTGATAATTGTCTGAACCAACTATTTCATAAAAGCTGACAAAACTTAAGCTTCATTTGTTCTAAAGTAATTGGCTGGCATTGTTCTCCAAAGAGCCTTCTCTCATCACTTGGGAATGTTTGGTTACTCTGAGATACATTCCTTACTGGAAAGGTAGGGTAAATGCTTAATTCTTTCCATTTAATTAACAGTTTTCTAATCATGGATTCGTGGAAATTATCTCAATCTTGGCTGGTGGGAACCCCCTTCAGTTTGCTCCGGGGTCCCTTTGACATAACCCCATCTTTGAAGACTACTTTGCTTTTTTTCAAAGTAGGTATTCCCAAGCGTGCCTTGTATATTCCCAGGTCCAAGCCCGGAACCAGCCATTTCTCTAAGAGTCGGTTTCTTTTTTTTAAGAAATGGTATCTAGGTGTGGCTTGCTGTTTTGACCCTCATTCTTTTGGTGCACTCAATCCATCTTCTCCAAACAAGAGGAGCAGTTACAACTTCCATTTATTTAGCGTTGCTTACACACAAGGTATTCTACATACTTCAATGTAACTAGTTTGTTGAGGAGTTTCACATATGAATGAGATGATTTTATTTCTTGTGTCATCCCCACCTTCAACTATGTTCTGCTAAGCCTTCCCTTCTCATGCCTTCATGATGTTTGAGGCAGCTATCATCATATTTCCATCACTTTTAGTCAGTGAAACAATCCAGTCTGTTTTAACCCTTTATTTTTCGTATCTAATTCAAAGCAATCTTCATTCCTCTTCACAGAGTAGGCTACAGGGTGGAGCAGGGTCTGCTAAGTGATTTCCTTGTCCCACTTTTGGTTCTAGTTCTTTGGGTATTGGAGATGGAAAATAGAGGGTAAAAAAATGCAAATGCCTTTTGCTTTTTTTTTTGTAGGTGATTTATTTCTTTATTGAGCTATAAGTCACAGATGATTAACTCTCCATTTTAAAGTGTGCAATTCAGTAGTTTTTGGTATATTTACAAAGTTGCAACCGTTACCACTAATTCCAGAACATGTTCATCATGCCCAAAGGAAAGGTGGTCCCTGTCAGCAGTCACTCCCCTCCCCCAACCTTCCCTCTACCCCAGCCCTGGGAAAACAGTGAGCTACCTTCTGTCTTTTGGGATTTGCCTATTCTGGACATTCCATATAAAGGAAATCATACAATACGTGGCCTTTTATTTCTGCCTATTTTCCTTTAGCATAATGTTTTCAAGGTTTTCTGTTCATGGCTCAATAATATTCCATTGTAATGATACATCGCTCTTATCTGTCTATTCACTAGCGGTGTTGTTTCCATCCTCAGCTGTCATGTGTAACACTGCTACAAACCTTAGTGTACGAGATTTTGTGTACATACAGGCTTCACATTCTCTTGTGTATATACACAGGAGTAGAATTGCTGGATCATATGCTCACTCTGTTTAACTTTTTGAGGAACTGCCAAACTGTTATTCAAAACAGCTGCAGCATTTTATGTACCCAGGGGGCATTGTACCTGGGTTCCAATTGTCCACATCCTTACCAATACTTCGTATTGTCTGTTGCTTTGTTTTGTTTTGAAATTACAACCCTTCTAGTGAGTGTGTGTAGTACCTCAATATGGTTTGGATTTGTGTTTGCATAATAAGTATTATCTTTTCATGGGCTCACTGGCCAGTTGCATTATTTCTTTGGAGAAATGTCTATTCAGATCCTTTGCCCATTTTTAAATTAGGTTACTTGTCTTTTTATTATCAAATTGTAAGAGTTTCTTACATATTCTGTATACTAGACATTTCTCAGATGTATGCTTTGCAAATATGTTTTACCATTCTCTGAGTTATCTTTTTTCTTTCTAACTAGTGTCTTCTGAAGCACAAAAGTTTAAAACTTTAATGTAATTCAATTTATCTGCTTTTTCTTTTGTTGCCTGTTTTTGGTGTCATATCCAAAAAACCATTGCCTAATCTGAGGACAAGGAAATTAAAATTTTTTCTTGGGGCACCTGGGTGGCTCAGTCGGTTAAGCGTCTGACTCTTGACTTGGGCTCAGGTCATGATCTCACATTTCATGAGTTCGAGCTTCGCATAGGGCTCTCTGCTATCAACACAGAGCCTGCTTCAGATCCTCTGCACCCCCCCATGCTCTCTCTCTCAAACATAAACATTTAAAAAAAATTATTCTTGTGTTTTCCTTGGAGAGGTTTTGTTTATTTGTTTGTTTTTTGGTTGTTGTTTGAGAGAGAGAGAGAGAGAGACAGAGAGAGAACACAAGTTGGGAGAGGGACAGAAGGAGGGAGAGAGGGAATCTCAAGCAGGATCAACACTCAGCATGGAGCCCGATGCAGGACTTGATCCCACAACCCTGGGATCACAACCTGAGCTGAAATCAAGAGTTGGATGCTCAGGTGACTGAGCCCCCCAGGTGCTCCTCCTGGTAGAGTTTTATAGTTTAGATCTTACATGTAGGTTTTCAACCTATTTAGAATCTTTTTTTTTTTTTTAAAGTTTATTTATTCTTGAGAGAGGGGAAGAGAATCCCAAGCAGGCTCCATGCTGTCAGTGTACAGCCTGATGTGGGGCTTGATCCTACAATAGCAAGATCATGACCTGAGCCGAAATCAAGAGTCGCTTACCCGACTGAGTCACCCGGGTGCCCCAGGTTTTCCTTAATTTCTTTCAACAATGTTCAGTGTACGGGGTTCCCACTGTCAGTGTGGAGCCTGCTTGGGATTCTGTCTCTCACCCTCTCTCTCCCTCAAAATTAGTAAAATAAACTTTAGAAAAACCAAAACAATGCTCAATATACAAGTCTTCTACTTCTTTCATTAAATCTATTCCTAAGTATTTTATTCTTGATGCTATTATAAATGGAATGGTCTTCTACTTAATTTTCACAACAAATGTCTTTTTACTTCACTAGGAGCAACTGGAATTCTCTGTCAGTTGCTGTTGTTCTCCTTAGTAACAACGACTGACCACAAGGCCTTGTGTGGGCAGTTATCCAAAGCCTGGATCTCTCATGGGACACATGTGTGAGCTCTCTGTGTGTCATCCTTGAGCAGGGGCCGTGCCAATCTCTGTATCGCTCCAGGTTTAGTATGTGTGCTGCTGAAGTGGGCACTGTGTAAGCTCTTTGAGGGGCCCCACGGATTTCCACAGAGCACAGGCTCTTGGTACAGGATACCCATCTTCAGGTCCAGGACTCCAACTGTGCCACTCACTATCCAGTGGCACACCCACTAGCCCACTGCCTTTTTCTGGGTTTTCCTTTTTGCAGGAAACATCCTCTTT
>NW_027528725.1:853930-871796 GCF_008692635.1 Crocuta crocuta
GGTATGAGGAAAGGGTTTAAGAGAGATGGCTCAAATATTGCTAACTGCCACTGTGTTTACTTGGCAGGTAGGGGCTTATTTTCCAGATCATGTAACTTACTAGCAAGGTAGGGTAATTGAGATGTGCATTAAGGCACAGGGATGGAAGAATAACCTAACGGAACCAACAGAGAATTCAGAGTATATATCAAAAGTAGCATTACCAACCTTTGGGGAAAGGATAGCATTTTAAATATAAGGTTTCAAAACAACTGGTTGTCAATTTGGGGAAAAATAAAATTAGTGTCCTACCTCACACCACATATACAAGTAAATTCTATGTGAGGGGTACCTGGCTGGCTCAGTTGGTAGAGCGTGCAAAGCTTGATCTCAGGGTTATGAGTTCAAGCCCCACATTACTGAAAAACAAAAACAAATCCAAAAAACAAAAAGTAAATTCTACGTGTATAAAAGGCCTAAAGGTCGTTAAAAAACAAACAAACCTAAACTTAAAAAAAACAGAGGGAACCAAAGGAGAATATCTTTATGACCCTGGAGTGGGGACAGATTTTTTAGAAGAAAAAACAATAGGGATGCCTGGGTGGCTCAGTCAGTTGGATGTATGACTCTTGATTTCAGCTCAGGTCATGATCCCAGAGTAATGGGATCAAGCCCTGTATCAGGCTCCATACTGAGTGGAGATCTGCTCTCTCTCTCTCAAAAAAAAAAAAAGAAAAACCAAACAGAAAGTGTACACCAAAAAGAAAAGATTGATAAACCTGATCATAAAAAGATAACAATGATAAAAAAGTAAAAAATCAAATTCCAGATGGCAAGAAGAAATTGGCTGCAAAGAACCATGAAAGATTTATAACCTGACTATAGAAGAATTTTTAAAAATCAATAACAAAAAGACAACGCTTGTCTGAAAGTGGCTCGGGCAGAAAAGGAGATCCAAATCGCCAGTGAACATGTAGAAAGACACTCAGCTCAGGAGGAACCAGGGAAACAAATTAACACCATTAAGGAAATACAATTTGAGACTCTTAAAAATTCGTAAAAACTTAAAAACTTTGAAAATACATAGTGCTGGTATTGAACACTCTCATATTCTGCTGGTTATTTTTGAGATATGTTGTCAAGTTGAAGTCACGCATATGCTAAAGACCTTGTAAAGGTTACGACAGAAACTCTTGCATAGAAGCACTGATAGAGGGGCTTATAAAAATGTTTATATCGCAAGGTTAAAAAAAAACCCCAGCAAGTAAAACAAAACTAAAACCCTGGAAACGCACTAGATGTCCATTAATAGGAGATTAGATAAGTGTCAAAACATTCATATAGTGACTACCACAGAGCAGTTAAAGTAAATTAACACTCCAGCTATCCTATTTATCCATAGGATATATCTCAAAAACACAGTATTGAGAAAGGGGGTGGGGGTTGAGCTGCAGGAAGATATATACAATATGGTAGCATTTGTATACAACTTAAAATATGAAAATAATACGGATGTTAGTATCACTTATGGATGCATTTGTATACAGGAAAACACCAGAACAGGTATGAGCATATAAGCGCCAAATTCAGGAGGGAGAGGTGGAAATGGGGTCAGATGGGGCAACACAAGAAATCCATCACAATTTCTATTCTTTTCTGGATGCCTGATACTTCACTGAATGCAAATGATTACAAAACCACTCCCGGTGTTGTGAGATATCCCTAAATCCACGTTTCTTCGCTTGAATTCAGTGAGCTGCTTCCAGAAAAGGTTGTCAGCTCTCAGGCTGGAGACACAACCAGTTTTGAACTTTAACCTCATGACTAAGACTCTCCTTTGTCTTGGGGAAGCCAAAGACTAGCTTCCAGTGAACAAGTCTGTACAGGAATTTCTTCCCACTTTATAATCTTTTTTTTTTTTTTAATTTTAGCCTGTCTAATTTTCAGCTGGAAATAGGCTGCATTCTGGAAGACGGTTCAAATGTTCTTGTCTGCTAGCTGGAAGACTACTGAAATGGGGTCAGGATCACCCAGATCTAGTTCTGAGTCTGCCACTAACCAGGACTGCAAGAATGTAGGCGAATCTCTTAACTGCTGTGGCCTCCGGTTTTCTCAGTCAAATGAGGCTGGTTGATGAAATGATCTCTATGGTACCTTCTCAATCCAACCTTCCACGATTGTGAGGCAGATTCTGAGGCTTTGTCAAAAAATTCCTTGGCTCTAAAATTTTTTCTCTTCTATCATTTCCATTAAGCTGGTTGGATAAATACTGGTGATCTCAAATCTCTGGACAACTTTTAGGGATGCTATATTTTTCATATGCCCAAGTTGAAAAGGCAAAGAAATTTACTCACTTGCCATTAGGCAAATGTCCTGGCATCTCATCTAGGTATAGATGAGCATTGTCTTTGTAATTTATACCAGCAGTTGTCTGGTAAATCCCTCAGAAGTGGTTGATAATCTCTTTGTAGAAAAATTTTCCTACTTTCCCCCTGCTTGCCACTAAAAGGAATCTAATTTATTTTCTAAGGTATGGTGCAAATACTTTTTGTTTAAATTGAGATACTGTGTTATCGATGAACAAAGAGCCCTGATTGATAAGGTATGATCTTGTCTTCTGGATTTATATAAACATAAAACATTAAGTTTGTGAGAGTAAGAACTGGCAGCTTCTAGTCAAACCTGTTAGTTTCAAGAGTTGGCAACTACCTGTTGCAATCAGGAATTACAGGTTGAAAGCAACTACAGTCACGTGGTGTTTGAATTCAAAGGAAGACTGGTAAGTGGAATTTAAATATTACACAGTTAATGGCAGGGAGGGTGCCTAATCTCAGATGACTCAGAAGGCCAGTGCAGGGTGGTGGATGGTGCAGAAGAGTCAAGTGCATGAGAGAGAGGGCTTCATAGAGCTAACTCATGCACGAGCAAAGGCAGATTTGGGTAACTGAGAAAATCAAAATATACTTGATATTAGTTTAGTGACTGTGAACAACTAATATTGTGTATGCTATGATTTATTTAGAATTTAGATGAAGCAATAAGGAAAACTAGAATACATGGAATGAATATAAGATTATCTGAAAAGGAGAAAAAGGACTTGAGTTATTGCAAACATAAGAAGGCAGGAGAATTTCATCCAGGAACAGGTTAACTATAAATAAATAACACTGGCTAGGAAATATGGCAAACACAACTTGCTGATTTCTTAATGCATCATTTAAATTTTATTTATTTTTTATTTGAGAGAGAAAACACGAGCAGGGGAGAGGGCAGAGGGGGAGAGAATCTCAAGCTGCCTCCACATTCAGCACACTCAGCTCCACACTGACATGGGGCTCAGTCCCACAACCCTGGGCTCATGACCTGAGCCGAAATCAAGAGCCAGTAGCCCAACCAACTGAGCCACCCAGGCTCCCTGACATCATTTAACTTTTAAATTGCCAGCTGGTGGCACGACAGGCTTCATCTCTGTTTCAAGTACTGCATGATATAATTGATGTGGCAAAAACAAAAATAGAAGAGACACAATTGTGCAATTTTGGAGGAGCAAAGATTCCCATGCATGACAGGCAGGGATGGCCTGCAATTGACAATAGATACTTGGAATTATTTAATCCTTAATATAAATAACAAATGTAGGCAGGGGCGGTTATTCTGTTAAAGCAGACGTAGTGGGGCAGCTTTATTTACACATTCTGATCTAGCTAATCTGCTCTGTTCTCGGCTGCCATGGCTGAGAAGTGTGTGTGTGTGTGTGTAAGGGTCCGCGTGTCAAAACAGGCCCATTTTTTTTTTTTAAATTTTTTTTTAATGTTTTTATTTATTTCTAGGAGAGAGAGAGACAGCGTGAGCAGGGGAGGGTCAGAGAGAGTGGGAGTCACAGACTGAAACGGGCTCCAGGCTCTGAGCTGGCAGTCAGCACAGAGCCCGACGCGGGGCCCGAACCCACGAACCGAGAGATCATGACCTAAGCGAAAGTCGGACGCTTAACCGACTAAGCCACCCAGGCGCCCCTAAACAGGCCCATTTTTGGAAATTTTTATCTGTGAAACTCTAAATGATTTTGTTAAAATGGGAAGATTAAGAGTGGCTCAAAATTATTATTATTTATTTTGAGAGAGCAGGGGAAGGGTGGAGAGACGGAGAGAGAGAGCATCCCAAGTAGGCTCCAGCACAGAGTCCAATGCAGGGCTCGATCCCATGAACCATGAGATCATGACCTGAGCTGAATTCAAGAGTGGAATGCTCAACTGACTGAGCCACCCAGGCGCCACAGGTTGCTTGAAATTTTTAGAATAAATAAACCCTGTCCAAGTGGGAACTAGTCTAAATCAGCATTGTAGTTCTGAGATTCTGAATGTCATAATGGTGAGCTTCCGTGTTTTGTTTGGTATAGCTAAAGAACGTTCCCTTCATTCCTCCTCAGCTCTGACCCACCCACACCTGCTAAGGGCCCTTTCGTGTTCCATCATTGTAATAATTATGTAATCTAGCAATTTGTTTTCCTTACTAAACTGACTTGAGTGTAAAAATTGTTGTTATCTTTTCAGCTATGCATACGCAAGGGCAGGTCAAGTTCTGGCAAAGGAGAGGCTATTAGATAATGCAAAAATAAAGGCACTTCACTCGGTTTTACAAGTCTCTAAATGGTTCTTTGCATCTGGATGGGTTGATCATGTTACGGTGTCCATCTGAGACCAAATGGCATGGACCAACGTTGCTTGAGAGATCTCACTGACAGCAGCTGAAATCCCAAAACTGCCAAGTTACTGACAAATATGTTGGATTAACTTACTTTTTCAGCATCTGCCCTTTGTTCTTACGAAGTGTAAGTAATAGTCTTCAAAAATCCTGAACAAATCCAGAGTATGACATACTGGGCACCAGGTAATGTTTAAAGGGCTGTTGAATCACTTGTTTTGCATCAGAGCCATCCGTCAAACCACCTGGATTTGTTGTGCCTCTTATGGTCCGCACGCGGATTTCCATATGCCAGTGCTACTGACAAGTGGGCTTTTCTAATGTCAGTTTCACTAGTTATGATGATATTGGAAACTAGGACTATCCTCATCATTAAAGATGAAGTGGCTATGGTGCTTGTGATGAGGCTCAGTGACTTGTCTAGGTCGCACAGTGAGTTGATGGCTGAGGGCACCCTGACCCCACCAGTTCTCTAGAAACTGCCACTACGGTGTCTAAAGGTGGGCACATGGGCAGCATAGGGGCACTTGGGGGGCTCAGTGGTTAAGCATTCGACTCCTGTCTCAGCTCAGGTCTTGATTTCAGGGTCGTGAGTTCAAGCCATGTGTTAGGCTCCACACTGGGTGTGGTGTCTACCTAAAAAAAATAAAAGCAGAGGCAACCTGGGTAGCTCAGTTGGTTAAACGTCTGATTCTAGATTTCAGCTTAGGTCACATCAGTGTTTGTGAGACAGGGCCCTGCACTGGTGCTCACAGCATGGAGTCTACTTGAAGTTTTCTCTTCCTCTCTCTTTCCCTGTCCCCTGTGTGCATATTCGTGTGTGCTCTCTCAAAATAAGTATTAATTTTAAAAAAGATGGACATATGAGCAGCATAAGACCTTGCCAGGTGAGGTAACCTAGACACCTGTATTGCCTCCTTCCGTGGGTGGTACTTACCAGGTAAGTCAAGTACTGAGAGAGGGAGTGGTTAGGAACACAGTTGAGCAAACTAGTTTCTGATCTGTTTTCATCACATACAAAAGACACACCCTGCCTTTGCCCAAATATTTCTGTAACACTCACTACTTCTCTAGCAGAGACTACCTGTTCCCCAAGAAGTGCAAATTCAGATTCCATACGGCTGACGGCAGATGATAGCAATATGCATTGTTGCTATTCTTCCTGAATTTTAATTTATGTAGGCATAAAATTTTTTTTTACACTAAGATTATTGAAGAAGCTGAAGTAAAGCCATCTAATGACATGTAAGTACCTATTACTAGAGTATTCAGGCTAACCTACTGTGGCGGGTACTGCCTAATGGATCATAGGAAGAGAAAGAAATGTTACCCAGGGTCCAGTGACTAGTTCATTAGGGCATGCTATCAAAAATATGCTATCAAATCTTTTAAGAATGACTTTTGAAAAATTACAAAAATATATGTTCATGGAACAAAATGAATATAGACGTAAATTTTAAAAATGACCAACAATTTTACCACCCACAATCACTTGCTAATAATATTGTAACGTATTTACTTCCAAAAGTCTTCCATAGCAAAGATGCACTGCATACAAGAATTGATACCTAGGGCAGGCACCTGTCAATCAGTTGCTCAGAATATAATCTGAAAGCAGATAAAAACAGGTAGGGCATAGGGCACCTGGGTGGCTCAGTCAGTTAAGCGTCTGACTCTTGATTTTGGTTCAGGTCATGATCTCTTGGTTTTTGAGATGGAGCCCCACGTTGGGCTCCTTGCTGACAGCACAGAGCCTGCTTGGGATTCTTTCACCCCCTTTCTCTGCCCCTCCCCCACTCACACATGCACATTCTAAGTAAACAAATAAACATTTAAAAAAACAGGTAGGGCTGAAGATATAAATAAAAATATCATCCTCAAAAACTGTGGGGAAAACATTTTAAAAAGGACATAAAACCATAAAGCTTGTATGCCTTTAGAAAATGCTAGTATAATCTTTGATTCTGTGGGCAGGACACTGAGGGAGAATGTGACCAGCTGAGAGCAGGCAGGGCCAGAACTAGAATCCAGGAACCAAGCCTTCCGGCACAGTCTCCCTGCTCTCAAGGTGATTTTACCTCACTTTGTTAGAGAGATGATTGGATTTAATGAAAAACTAAGGCTTTGAAATGAACTCAAGTGGTCTGATGGGAAGAATAACACAATGTTAGCGAATCCTTTGTAACCCAACCAAATTGTATCTGCTAGGGATTAAGTGTTTAGTCAGATTATATTAGAAGAGCAAGAAACCATAGAAGTCCTTTATAGTTTATATCTCTATTCTGTCTCTTTAAAATTTTTTTGAAAAATATTTTTTAGAGAGAGCAAGCATGAGAGGGTGGGGGAGAGGGGCAGAGGGAGAGACGGAGAAAGAATCTTAAGCAGGCTCCATGCTCAGCACAAAGCTTGACAGAGGGTTCAATCTTATGACCCTGGGATCATGATCTGAGCTAAAATCAAGAATCAGTTTTGGTTTGACTGACTGAGCCACCCAGGTACTCCCCCATTCTATAGAAAAGGACACTGAGGCCAAAGAGGAAAGATAATTTACTGAAGTTATTTACCTAGGATCCCATACACTCTGGATTGATGGGTACCACTTAATCTGACTTCAGCTGAACTATTCTATTGTAACAAGGAACCTAGGTAATTAATTACTGCCAACTTCACAAACAGAGGCAATTAGAAATTAAGTGCCTCCTGATAGACGTATGAAGTAGTTCTGCCAAAACACTCAAAGTTGAATTACAATAAGGCATAGAGCACTATCAAGTATCTAGGAGGTAGAAGAGTATGTTACAGACTCCCAGGAATACAATCAGAAAAATCTGACTGGATAAACAAAATGTGGCATATATACATATTTATACATGAGACTTACTTCACTTCAGAAAGGAATGAAGTACTGTCACATGTTACAAATATAGATGAACCTTGAAAACATGCTAAGTGAAAAGAAGCCAGTCATATATTATATGATTCCATTTTATATGAAATGTCCAGGATAGGAAGACCCATAGAGACAAAAAACTAAATCAGTGGTTGCCTAGGGCCGGTGGGTTGGGGAGAAAATGGGTAGTGCATACCAATGTGTATAGTTTCTTTTTGGGGCGGTGATGTCCTAAAATGGATTGTAGTTATGAAGTTATGATTGCACAGCTCTTTGAATATACTAGATTGTTGAATTATGTATTAAAATTTTTTTTACTGTTTATTTTTGAAAGAGACAGAACGCAAGCAGGGGAGGGGCAGAGAGAGAGGGAGACACAGAACCTGAAGCAGGCTCCAGGCTCTGAGCTGTCAGCACAGAACCTGATGTGGGACTGGAACCCATGAACTGTGAGATCATGACCTGAGCTGGTCGGACACTTAGGTGACTGAGCCACCCAGGTGCCCTAGAATTATATATTTTAAATGGATGAATTGTATAATATATGAATTATATCTCAATAAACCTTATAGCAAAAAAAATTATGAGGCAATTAGGGAAATTTGAAGATTGATCAGGTAGATCATGAGGCTATGTTAAATTTTTAGGTGTGATGGTGATATTGAGGTTATAGTTATTTAAAAAAATTTTTAATGTTTATTTTTGAGAGAGAGAGAGAGAGAGAGTGAGCAAGCCGGGGAGGGGGATAGAGAGAAGGGTACAGAGAATCTAAAGCAAGCTCTGTGCTGACAACAGAGAGGTTATATTTAAAAAAGAACCTTGGGGGCCCTGGGTGGCTCAGTCAGTTGATTGTCTATTTTAAGAGAGAGAGAGGGAGAGAGACAGAGTGTGAGTGGGGGAAGGGCAGAGAGGGAGGGAGACACAGAATCTGAAGCAGGCTCCAGGCTCTGAGTTGTCAGCACTGAGCCTGACATAGGGCTTGAACCCATGAGCCACAAGATCATGACCTGAGCAGAAGCTGGCTGCCTAACCAACTGAGGCTCCCAGGTGTCCCTGGAGTGTCCAACTCTTGATTTTTTTTTTAAGCAACAGAACTCTTTTTTCCTTAAAAAAATTTTTTTTTCTATATCTTTATTTTATCTTGAGAGACAGAGAACGAGTGGAGGAGGGGCAGAGAGAGAGGAAGACACAGAATCCAAAGCAGGCTCCAGGCTCTGTCAGCACAGAGCCCGACACGTGGCTCAAACCCACAAACTGGGATCATGACCTAAGCCAAGCCACCCAGGTGCCCCTCCAACCCTTGATTTCAGCTCAGGTCCTGCTCTTATGGCTGGTGAGTTCAGGCCCCACAATGGCTCTTCTGCACTGAGTGCAAAGACTGCTTGGGATTCTCTTTCCTCTCTCTGTCCCTCCCCTGCTCATGCACTCTCTCTCAAAATAAACATTTTTTTAAAATTAAAAAAAATCATATCTTTTAGAAATACTAAATATTTGTGGATGAAATAATTTAAAAATTCTCTTGACCCCACCTGCCCTTAAAATATCACCCCACTTTTCTGCTCCCCCACCCTTAAAATCCAACTCCTCCAAATGATCTATGCTCCCTCTTTCCAGCTCTGTTCCTACATTCTTTTTTGAACCCATTCCAATCAGGCTTCCATCCTGGCCAACAGTCAATTATAGCCCATTAGCAATTGACTTGGTTGCTCTTCCCAGGTGCCTTTCTTGGCTTCCCCTTATTTCAGTGGCTGCCCTTTCTGTCTCCTTTGCTATTTCATTACCGGCTCAGTCCCTAAATGCTAGGACACTTCAGGGCTCAGTCTTCAGCTAACTTTTAGAAATTTTTGTCTACACTTTTTGTCTAGAAGACCTCATGGCTTTTAAAACTCTCTACATGTTAGTGTCTCCCAAATCCAGCCTAGACCTTTCTTCTCAACTCCAGACTCAAATATCTGCCTTGGTATTTTCATACGGTAATAAGCTTTTAACAGCTCCCATACTGGATTTCTTAGGACTTTCAATCCCCGACCTGCTTGTCCCAGTGTTGCCACTTGAGTAAATGACAATTCCATTCTTCAAACTACTCTGTCCAAAAATCTTGGAGTCCCCTAATTCCCCTTTTGCTTATACCCTGTATCAATCGATTCATCAAATCCTGTGCCATCAGTCTACTGCTTGCACTTTTCCGAAGCCACTGTTGTCTCTCATATGCAGAATTGCAATGGCCTCCTAAGTTGTCCCTCTTGCTCCCCTATAATCTATTCTCAAAACTCCCTCACTTCCTAACAGTCTATTCTCAAAACTGAAGCTAAAGTGATTCTTTATAAAATACTAGTCATTTTACTTCTCTCCTCAAAATCTTCCAATGGCTTTCCGTCTCAGTAAAAGCCAAAATTCTTACAATGCCCTGTAAATCCCTACACAATTTGGCATCCTGTTACCTCTGACCTCGTTTCCTACTTTTCCCCTCCCACACTCCACTTCTTTCACTCTGGCCTCCTTTCTGTTCGTAGAATGTAGTAGACATCTTCCTGGAGCCTCAGAATGATTTCTGTGCTTGCCATTCTTACCACTGGAATGTTCTCCTAGATAAAGGACATTTCTTGCTCCCTTACCTCCTTCAGATCAGTGCTTAAAGTTGGTTTCTCAGTGCCCCCCGCCCCAGTCCTGTTTAAAGAGAAATCTCTTTCCCTATCCTTAGCACTCATTTCTCCCTTACTGCTTCATTTTTCCCCCATAATACTTACTCTACCTGACATAGTTTATATTTTATTTACTATTTTATTTTCTATCTGTTCTGAGAATAGGGATTTTTCTCCCTGCTTTGCTTAGTGTTTGGCACATAGCTGGCCATTTTTGAGTGTATGAATGCTACTTAAAATTCACTGACAGGGGCACCTGGGTGGCTCAGTTGGTTAAGTGTAAGAGTTTGGCTCAGGTCATGAGTTTGTGGTTGATGAGTTCGAGCCCCACGTCAGGGTTTGTTCTGACAGCTCAGAGCCTGGAGCCTGCTTTGGATTCTGTGTCTCCCTCTCTCTCTCAAAAATAAATAAACATAGAAGAATCTTTTAAAAAAAAACCTCACTGATATTCTGTGGTTGTTTAGCTGGAGCTAGCTTCTTAACTTCGGGTATGTATCTCTGAGGAAGACAAAACTGGTTGAATAGAAACAGTATCCACTCACTCAAGACCATGGTCTCTATCTCTGCACCTGTGATCAAAGCAGAAAGGTTCACATTTTAGTTGCGGCCTTGGTACTAAGAAGCCAGGTGGCATAGGACAAATTGTTTTCCTTTCTGGACATTTATTTCCTCAGCTGCCAAACGGATCATTGCTTTGAATGATCTCATAGGATTTCTGAGAATGGAAAATGAAAGATGAAATGTTGAGTAGGAAATGATATGTCTTATTAATTTCTCCAGTACATGCAAAGACATAATTACCTGGCATTTTATGTTTTTTAAGGGCCATGAACACACCTGGAATCAAACCTCAGAGTTCTTTTAGGGACCTTGGATGATGCAGTTTTGCTGTGTTAAGCCCTTACACATACCAGTAATCTGAGTGATAGCTTGTGATGTCAGCCTATTCTTTCTTCTGTTAAGACTCTCCCTTAACAACTGAATGTTTTCTTTCATTCTCCTTGTCCAAATCAGTGAGTAGTCAGTGCCCAAGGGTGCCCAGCTCCCATGGGAATTTTGTTTCCTAATCATTTGTGTGTGTGTGTGGCGGGGGGGGGCTGGTGAGTCTTCCCACAGCCTGTTTGTAACCTGGAATCTTGATTTTTCTCACTGGTACATGTGGTGAATAACAATCGGCTCATGTTTATTTTGATGGATTCAATGACACACCAATACTTTACATGAAGTAGAACAATTCCTAGGAGACCTTAAAGCCTCCGTAGCTGCTCTGCGTAAATGGAGTATGTATTGAGCTTCCACTAACGGAGTCACTTGCTAAAACAGTTCTCTGGCTGTGTTACTATCCCCAGTTGAGGACATGAAAGAGTATGGCTTTCTCTACTTAGTTCCTAAGTCTTCCCCATCTTACTGCAAGCAGGGTCTCAGAGACATCTTACACCCACGTTTGTAGCAGCATCTTTTGCCATAATCAAAAGATGTTGGTAACCCAAGTATTCATCCTGATACATACACACAATGGAATAGAACTTGGCTTTGAAAAGAAAAAGGAAATTCTGACAAACTACAACATGTAAGTGCCCTGACGACATTTATGCTGAATAAGCCAGTCATAAAGAGACAAATAGTATGATTCCACTTATATGAGGTATCTGAGTTGTCAAGTTCAGAGGCAGACTGGTGGTTGCCCGGAGTTGGGGGAGTGGGGATTGAGGAGCTGTTTAAAAGGTACAGAACTGCAGTTTTCTAAGATGAAAGGAGTTCTGGAGACGGTTGCCCAGCAATGCAATGGTACCTTACTGATCTCCGCAGTTTAAGAGTGGTTAAAATGGTAAATTTTATGTTGTGTGTATGTTACCATATTAAAAGTTACAAAAACATTTCCCCCATTCTATTTGTCAGACCTTGCTTTTCACTCTTCCCCTGAAACCCCACCTCCCCCCCCACACCGCCTTTCAGTTAGACTGCTGCGTTCACTATACTCCCCTTAAAACGCTGGTGCCTTCACTGTACTCCCCATAAAACGCTCCCTTTTCAGCCTTTGCTCTGAAGAGTTTCCTCTCCGAAATGCTTTCACCATCACCCATTCATTTTCAAAAGGTGGTGCTTTCGCCCCCCAAAGATGTTCCCTTTTAGAGATCCAACCAGGACTCACATTCTCCATGACACGCTTACTTCCACCTTCAGACCACAGTCCTCCCCCTTTCCCGCACTGCAGAGACGAGCGAACGCGTGCCTTTCTTGTCGTAGCTTAGTCTCGCCGACCTTAACGTTTAAGCCCTGAGTTCCAGGGGCGTCATCTCACCGTTCTGCCGCACCCCTCTTCTAACACAGAACACGCCGCCTCCAGGGAGCTCGGCCTTCCAGAGCTCCCGGTGAAAACCCAAGGCGCTGGACATCGAGATGGGAGGGAAGTCAGCTCACGTTCCCAAAAGGTGAATTCGTTGAGACTGTGTGTTAACGCTACACAAAAGCTCCGTGTCAAATTACCTGCGAACATAGGGGTTCGACGCGGCAAAACTGGGTCCTTCAGAATCCTTAAGGGCAGCCCTATAATTTGCACAGCTTTCTACCCTCCGAAACGCTTTCTCACATGTCATCACGAAGTAACGCGAGAGGGAAGACAGAGGCGGCGTTATTGGTGCAGGCGCTCGAGAGAAAAAGGGGTTGTGGCTGCCTGTCTCCAGAGCCTCCGAGGCCTCGACGGGGTCGACTCCGCTCCAAGAACGGCAGAGAACCGTTAAGAAATTGTGCTTCCGGCTCAAGGGTCCGAGCCTCGCCGAAAAGGGAAGGGAGAACCGCCGCAAGCCACGGTACGGAAAGTCGCAGGGCCCAATTCCCTTCATCTTAGTCGCCCGACGGTCGGGCGGGACGCGCGTAACCCAGAAGTGAAAGCCCGTTTCCTTCAGGTATTAGACCCCGATCGCAGGAAGTCCCGGCCAGATGACTTTTATCCAGGCTTTCGCGACTCCCACTCAGCTCTATTCACTACACTCCCTGCTTTGTGGCGCCCTGTCGCCGCGGCCACTACATCCGATCCTCCCGGCCTAGCCTGAGTTTTGCCGCAACTTCGCTGGGGCCCCAGCGGCACCTTCGCCGCCCTTCTCTTAAAGAACCTTTATTCTACGGGTCCCTATCGGGGTCAACTAACGTCCTCGGAGGAGGCAAAAGCTCCTGGGACTCTGCAGCTCCCGAAGCCCAGCACAGGCCAGCAGGAGCCTGGNCTGTCTGGTCCGCAGCGGCAACAGTAGCGAATAATACGGCTGTAAGTACCCGGTTAGGGAGAGGAGATTTAGATCCAGCCTTCCGAGGCCCTGGCCCCCTCGCCTTGCGGCAGCAGACGCCGGGTCTGGGTGAGGGCGATGTCCAGCGCTGTCATCGGCTCTTGGGTGCACTTTGGGGGGAGGGGGCGGCCCTTAGGTGGGAGCGGGGCGGGGAGCGGGATGGGAGGGTTGTTTATCCCACCGGTAGGTTCGCTGATCCCAGGCTGCTTTGCAGAGGGAGGAGGGGGCGACTCTGGGGTCAGCCCGGCTTTGTGTGCCCCTCTCTCTTTTCCTCTCCCAGACCCCACCCCGGGCCCCCTTCCTGACCCGAGTCTTACCGGCCCGGTGGGAGAAGCCAGCGAACAGCCAGTCGCATTTGAAAAGAGCCCGGGATTGCGAGGGGAGGGGGCGCGAGAGAGAAACCCATAACAACTAGTCATCGGCGAGTGATGGGTGTGGAGAAAGATCCAGAGGGAAGGGGTGCCGGGGAGGCGGGCGGCCGGGGCTCCCAGCCGGGCCAGACAAAAGCTGAGCGAGCGGCGCCAAGCCGAGCCGGGGACCGGGCAGGATGCAGAGGGTCCCTCGGTCCCTGGGGCCCGCACAGAGCTTCTTTCCAAAGCTGGGAAAGCGGACAAGTGCTGAGTTAAGCCTTGTGCAGCCTCCTCAACTTGCCTTTGTTGTTCTTTGGTATTGGCAGAGCCGTTCTGACGAAGACGAGTGTGTGATCTTGCACGTTAGCCTGGTTGGGTACAATGGAGCTAATCGAATTTTGCTTTCCATTTTTCGAGCTGCTCGGATGAATATGGGGTTTTCCAGAGTCTAACTTATTACATAATGTTATTAAAATAGTTGTGTTTATTTCTAAGATTAAAAAAAAACCACTTAGGTGGATCCTTGAAGCATGTTTTGTTGCATCTGGATGAATTTCTCTGTTGCGGGGTTCCATCATTAAATACGGACCGTTCCGAGAACTCGTGAGCTCTTTAATCACGATACTTTAATTTGTAGATGTGGCAGTGAGAGATTTGGATTCTCTAGTCCTTTGGGAGGCAGTGATGCAGAAGGCAGAGGGAGAAATAGTTGCAGGCTGCCATGTGCCTTCCCCCTATTCTGGTGCTATACAGTACGGTATACATTCTAGCTTTAGAGATTGCTGCCTTTATTACTATTATTATTTGTGACATTTACTGAGCTCTTTGTAGGAGGGATCCTGGACATTGGGCTCCTTTGGCTCATAAAAGCAGTGGGAGAATAGTAACATTGATGCAGAGACCTTATAGATAAAAACAAAACCATAGTGTCCCAGAGTTCCTAAAAATTATTTATCTTCTCCATTTGCCAAGAAAGATTTAAATTTTTGTGAGCTGTTGGCCTATTTGTTTTCATAAAATCGTGTAATGGGACCTTTCTTTTTTTTTAAAAACTCAAATCTGTTTCAGTAATTCATAGTGTATCAGCTGATGTGCAGCGCTATTTTTGATTTTTAAAGTTTTAATTTTTACCGAAGAGTTTTCAGCCCTAGCTTTATATCTTCCCAACTAAAGTTAACCAAAGCCAGAAATGCTTTGAAGTGGCAGTTGGTGAGGGAGGTGTCAAATATTGTACCTCCATGTTACAATCAAGTGGTAAATAGAGAAAAGGCCTTTGCTAACCTTACATCTTAAAATAGTGTTAGAACTGAAAACACAGATCTCCCGGTAAGTCAGGATTTTGGCCACAGACTCCACTTTATGTGAAAGAGGCAAGCATTTTTTATACTAATGGGAAGCAAAAATCTGAAGGTTGGTGTTTATGCTTCAGTAACCACTGCGATAGAATCTCTTAAGTGTAGTTCAGATGATGGGAACTTACTTTTTATAGAGCAAGATTTCAGACCCTTAAAATAGTTTGACAGGGATGTTGAGAAATGATTGGCCAGAAGAATATTAAGTTTATTGTTCAAATGTGTTATGTTTCGTTTGTTAGTTTGGATTTAAGCTTTTTTTTGCTTCAGTTTGATAACTCTATTTTCTTGAGTGGCTCAGTCTCACAATTTATAAGTTGAGTGACAGATAGTTCCTTGGATCTGAGACTTAAATTTATTTTTGAGACTCCGTTTCTTCTTATCAATCTTCTATTTATAAAATCATAGTTTTTACAGTATACTTTAAATTTTGTACTATAGGTAAATATTATAACTAAGGGATCATAAATGTTAGGCTGAGAGCTGAGTTATTAAAACTGATAGTTTTAATAAGTGGAAGAAAAACAGGATCATCTAAAAGATTTCCTAGGAAATAAGAGAAGGAACTATTAATTTTAAAAAAAAAAAAAAAAAAACCNCCCCAAAAATGTTTATTATTTTTGAGAGACAGAGAGAGACAGCATGAGTGGGGAAGGGGCAGAGAGAGAGGGGGAGACACAGAATCCGAAGCAGGCTCCAGGCTTCAAGGTGTCAGCACAGAGCCGGACACGGGGCTGGGTCCCATGAACTGTGAGATCATGACCTGAGCCAAAGTCGGATGCTCAACGGACTGACCCACTCAGACGCCTCATATATGAACCTTTCTTAAGCCAGTGCAAGCAGGGCAACATCCATAAAATGTGTGTGTGTTTGACTAAATGTCCTCAAAAGGCCTTTTCTTTTTCAGCTCCAGAGGTTACTGACTGTTTCTGGTGGGTCCTCATCACCCCAGGGCTTTCCTACCTCCTCTGTGCTCAGACCGTTACCGCCATACTGAATGCTTTTCTCCCCCAGGCTGCTGTGGCAGCCACAGTCCACCTCCTGCTCTGGGTCCCTGAAGATGTGGCTCAGATGACGGCCCTTCTTTCATAATGCCTGTGTTCACTTCCCTCTTGTTTCCTGCCTGGAAATCTCATTCCTTGCTGATTCCTGTCGCATCCGCTACCTTCCTCTTTGGAAGATAATTCACGCCTGTGTTTTTACTCTCCTCTAGATCCTTGAGGGCACTGGGAGTGTGTAGAACACTGTGATCTCCTCTGTCCTGAACTAGGGACTTGTGTAACTAGTCAAGGGAAGTGTATGAAATATGAAAGAATAACTTAGACTAGTAGAATTTGAGTTTGGGGAGAGAGAGCTCTTAGAGGCTCCATTGACCATTCTACCTTTTGTCTAATGTATTCTGGTCCTCAGTCTCACACTGCAAATCCGCTTTTCTGTTCCTGGACAGGTCTTGGTCACTAGAAAATGAGTTGAGGCTGTACCAACACCTGCTCCTCCCCTGTTACCTGTTTTCTTGGGGTACAACCCTGAGTCAGCAGCATGTATTACGTGTTTCTTCCCCACCTAACACGCATAATAGCTTTTCATTTCCTGGGACAGTCATCAAGTCTTCTCTAGATTGGTTGATGAATTAATTTATTAAACCCTTTCTTTAGTTGGGTACCATGAGGGCACAGTTCAAAAGATTGCGTGGTCCCCACATTTCAGGGGCTCACAGTCTAATAAGGGAGACAGACAAAATATTACAAATTGATGCCACTTAGGCTATAAGTAAGTAAACAGCCCGGTCCTAGATTTTTGTCCCCTCATGTTTTTGTTTTTGTTTTTTTCTTTTAAGGTTTTATTTTTTTAAAGTATCTCTACACCCAGTGTAGGGCTGGAACTCACAGCCCCTAGGTCAAGATTCTCATGCTGTATGGACTGAGCCAGCCAGGTACCCCATCCCGTCATGGTTTAATCAGATTTCCCCATCCTTTCTTTAGACAATTCTGTTTTGTTAGTGTTCTTTCTTATTTTTTTTTAAGTTTATTTATTTATTTTGAGAGAGAGTGTGAGTATGAGATGTGAGCGGGGGAGGGGCAGAGATTGAGAGAGAGAGAGAGAAAAGAGAGAGAGGGAGAGAGAGAGAAAGGGAGAGAGAATCCCAAGCAGTTCTGCCCCGTCAGTGCAGAGCCCAAGGCAGGGCTTCATCTTGCAAACCTCTAGATCATGACCTGAGCTGAAATCAAGAGTCAGTTGCTTAACCGTTGAGCCCCCCAGGCGCCCCTATTAGTGTCCTTTAAATGCAGTATCTAAAATGAAGCAACTTGCTCTGACCGACCAGAGCATACAACTGTTGTCGTAGGTTAGGAAACTGTATCAAGGATTCAGACTTTGTTGTACATTCTGGCCATGCCAGTTGCTGGTCCTATGACTTTGGGCCATGGGCCCCTTAAATCATCTCTTCATATTTTATTTTATTTTTTATTTTTTTTTACAAATAGTTTATTGTCAAATTAGTTTCCACATAACACCCAGTGCTCATCCCCATAAGTGCCCTCCTCCATGCCCATCACCCCCTCCCCCCCACATCTATCAGTCCTCAGTTTTTGTCAGCATTCAAGAGTCTCTCATGGTTTGCCTCTCTCTCTTTCCCCCACCATTTCCCCCCCTTCTTCTCCCCCTTGTTCGT